>NC_073313.1:269570807-269713652 GCF_027595985.1 Sorex araneus | reverse complement strand
TGGCTAACCAGATGATTAAAAAATATTTTCATAAAATATAATTTATGAAAACTGTTGTGGGAACACTAAGTCCTTGTCTGAGGGTTACTGAGCTGTTGTTGCAAGTTCAGCCACCTATGATAATGTTTCCATTATTGAGGATTGGCTGGCCTCTGAGTTACATCCCACCCAAGTCAGGTGTGGAAATATCACAGGGCCACAAATGAGACCGCATGTTCCAGAAAACCCAGAAGTTTTAACTAGGCAGTGGCTTTGGAGTGTGGGGGCTCTGGGGGTGGCTCCTGGGGCTTTGTTTGGGTGGGAGCTGGCCCACCGCCCTCCAAGAGCACCCCAAAGTCTCACCCAGGAATGGAGGTCTGAGAGATTTTTGCAGCTAGTTGATGTCTTTTGAGGTATATTGATGAGTCTCTGGAGCTAGACTAGGCACTACATTTATGTGGCGGCCATGGCGGGGTCTGGGACTGGCTTCCTGGGGCTTCTGAGGGTCCAGGGAGCTGGGGCAGGTCACCCACCCTGACCCCGAGAAGGCCTGGAGTTCCAGCCACAGGACCCTGACCTAAGGTTTCTGGGAGGTCAGGGTCTCTGTGAGGTGTGGGGGCCAGCTGGAGGCATGGCGGCGACTACGGGGTGTGGGAGTGGCTGCAGGGGCTTCGTTTGGGCAGGAGGTGGCCTGCCCCTGGGTGACCCTTATTTACCAGGGACGAGCCTCCCTCAGCTGGTCCCCACCCTGCCTGTGTCACTGTGTCCTCCACACCTGACCTCAGCACAGCTCATGGGCGTGGACGACTCACCTCTGCTTGCCCCAGTGGCGACGCTCAAGAAAGCAGCAAGACCGTCCACTTCTGAGGGTCTGAGTACCGGGACCTCACCCACCAAGGTTGGGCCAATGACTTCAGAATCCTCTTTTTTTCCTGTTCCCACGCCTGGATTCCCATCCTGGTCCGTGGACATGGTCACTGGGTTCTGCACTAGGTCAGCAGCTCTGTCAGGACAGGGAGGAGGGTGGGGTGCCCCATTTGCGGGCAGGAGGTGAGGTTTAATCCCAGACCACCTGGGCTGATCCTGACCCAGAGTCCCGCACTGGGAATAGCCAGTGAGCACCACTGGGTGTGACCAACCCCCCACCTCACACACACACACACACACACACACACACACACACACACACACACACACACACACACACAAAACACCAAAACCCAAACAGAGAAGACTGTGCATATATGCTGGCAATTGTGTGCCTTGGGGCGGTTTTCTCAGCTGCTCCCACCATCACCTCTTCCTGTATCCTCTCTGTGCCCCCCTTATCCTGCCAGCTAGCCCCCTGGTCTCACTTGTGGTCCCTGTTCATGTCTTTTCATCTGTACCCCCCTGAGGATATGCTGGGGGCCCTCAGGAGGCTCAGGACCCCATTTGCCTGCATCTGGCTGACCCAGGTCCAATCCCTAGCATCACGTGTGGTCCCCAGCACTGCCCAGTGTAACCCCCCACCAAAAAGAAACATAAAAGAATTACTCTTGAATGAGGTGTCACTGAGCTGTCCATAAGGAGAGGAGGGAGTCCTGCTCGGGAGACCCTCCCCTGCATGATCCCTTCCTCCTCCTCCCCCTCCCTCCCTGTACCCTAAAGGAAGCCTTTTGCTGGAGTCAGCCATTTTGCTTGCCTTGCTTTCGGTTGTGGCAGCCTGAGGAAAAGAACCTGCTGCAACACTTGGCAAGAGTCAGCTGGGAGTTTGCTGTCTCTGCCGTCATCCTTCACTGAGGTAAACTGCCCATACTCAGTTTCTCCACCCTGCCTCCCTCCCGCCTCCCAACATGGCACCTCAGGCAGCGGCAGCAAGTCCGGGTGAGCCTGAGCACTCTGGTCATCTGCTCGACTGCCCTCTTGGGGGGGGGCAGTGATCATGCAGGACCGGAGAGTTTGCCCAAGGCCGTTTGTTTTGGGGCTCTCTGAAGCTCCCTCTCTCCCTACGCCCTGCCTAGTGCTTAGTCACTGGTGAAAAGGTCATTTTCCCCACCTCGCTCTGATGATGTTTATTTCTCTGCATCTTCCTTTCAGAGTCCCTGGGAATAAAATGGAGGTTTTCTTTCCAGAAGGACAGTTGAAGGCTGCTGAGAGCCTTCCCTCGGGCACCCCTGAGGGCCCCGAGGTACCTCACAAGAAATCTCCAGCCCCAGACAGGAGAGCCTGCGTGGTCTCCTCTTCTCTGTTCTTCAGCCTGAGTCACATTCTGATCTCTGAGGCTGGAAACTTGGGGTCCCCGTGGAGCATCTTTTTCTCTTTCCCACTATGTTGCCTTCAGGCCACACTTTATATGAAGAATCACAAGGGACAGACTATGTCCATCAAAGAAAATTTTCCTTAAAAGTAATTCCCAGGTTGGAGAGAGAACGCAAAGGGCTAAAGCCTGGGCTTTGCATGCAGGAGCCTGGATCTGACCCTATCGTACCCCAGCCCGTTAGGTATGGCAACAGTACTGAATTGGTAAAGGAAACTTCAGCCACACACTATTGGGCCAAGTGAGGGTTTAAAGTTGTCACTGAGATGTGCTCACTCTAACTCCCTGAGGGCCCCTGACCTCAGCAGCAAACTCTTGGACTGGCTCCCCCATCAGTTGTGGGAAAGTAGGTCTTGACGCTGAGCAGTGGAACCGTCTCCTGCTCCCCTCACACCTCGCGTCCTGTCAGGATGTAGGCAATGCTGTTTCACGGCAGATGCAGTTAACCTTGTCTACTCTTAGTTAACACACTGGGATGGAGTATGGGAGCGTAAATGTGATTGTAGTCTTGAGTCCTGGCTCGGGAGCTTGAGGTCCCAGCCCACTGTGCCTTGTATGTAGCACTGTCGTCCCGTTGTTCATCGATTTGCTCGAGTGGGCACCAGTAACGTCTCCATTGTGAGACTTGTTACTGTTTTTGGTATATCGAATACACCACGGGTAGCTTGTCAGGCTCTGCCGTGCAGGCAGGATACTCTCGGTAGCTTGCCAGGCTCTCCGAGAGGGGCGGAGGAATCGAACCCGAGTCGGCCACGTGCAAGGCCGACACCCTACCCGCTGTGCTACCGCTCCAGTCCAAGTACCTTGTCTAGGGGTGAGAAATGCTTCTTGTCCATTCCTCCTATTTGGCCTTGGCAGCTCTCACTGATTTCAGGAGAATTTGGGTACAACAATCCCACTACGGGTAGACCTCAGAGCACAGTCAGAAGTGACCCCTGAGCACAGAGTTGGGAGTAGCCCCAGAACAATGCCAGTTGTGTCTCCCCCCACATACACACAAAAACTAACTGCCTCTCCTTATATATCTAAGATATTTTATACAAGTTTAAGCTAGGTTGGGGCCAGAGGAATAGTACAGCGGGTAGGCCGTTTACCTTGCGCATGGCCAACCTGGGTTCAATCCCCAGTATCCCATATAGTCCCGCAAGCATTGCCTGGAGTAATTCCTGAGTGCAGAGGCCCGACTAACCCCTGAACACCACAGGGTGTGGCCCCCAAACAAAAACAAACAAACCAAAACACAACAAGCAAAACAAGCCTTAAGCTAGGCCTTTCGGCATTAACCCGTTCACAACCAACTCCTGAACAGAAAGTCAGAAATGAAAAGTGCCTGAGCTCACCTAAGAGTTGGCCTTTGTGCTGTTTCACTGCTGGTGAGTTGCTTTGCTTTTTGCTCTGTTTTGGAGGTGCCACACCTGGCAAAGCTGAGGAAACCATGTAGTGCTGTGGAATAAACCATGTAGTGCAGCTCCCCCACTCCAGCCCCTGGAGCCTCTGCCCAGCCCCGAAGGTGCTCAGGGGACCTTATGGGATGCTGGAAATCGAACCTGGGTCAGCCTCGTGCAAGACAAATGCCCTACCCATACTATTGCTCCAGCCCACCCCCCGAAGGTGAGTTTTTAAGGCATATGCATCTCACTCTGAAGCTGCTGCTGCAGTCGGCAAGAGTCCCGAGGTCTCCAGGCTGTTTGTCCTGGTAACTCCACGCACAGAAGGTGCCCGGCATGGCCTGAAGAATGTATTTGTTTGAGGGAGGAACGTCAGAGGCCAGTCTTGGATGACTGTTGGAGTGCTTGGGTTTCCAGTCAGCGTATTCTCCAGCTTGCTGATTCATACAAGCTTCAACCCGGACATTTGCTCTGGTTGCTCTGGTTGCTAGATAGTACAGGGGGGAGGGTTCAATCCCCCTCTTCCCATAGGGTTCCCTGAACACTGCCAGGAGTAATTTCTGAGTGTAGAGCCAGGAGGAATCCCTGAGCATCGCTAGGTGTGACCCAAAAATCAAAAAAGGTTTTGTAAGAAAGAAAGAAAGAAAGAAAGAAAGAAAGAAAGAAAGAAAGAAAGAAAGAAAGAAAGAAAGAAAGAAAGAAAGAAAGAAAGAAAGAAAGAAAGGAAGGAAGGAAGGAAGGAAGGAAGGAAGGAAGGAAGGAAGGAAGGAAGGAAGGAAGGAAGGAAGGAAAAAAGAAAGAAAGAAAGGAAGGAAGGAAGAAAGGAAGAAAGGAAGAAAGAAAGAAAGGAAGAAAGAAAGAAAGGAAGAAAGAAAGAAAGAAAGAAAGAAAGAAAGAAAGAAAGAAAGAAAGAAAGAAAGAAAGAAAGAAAGAGAAAGAAAGAAAGAAAGAAAGAAAGAAAGAAAGAAAGAAAGAAAGAAAGAAAGAAAGAAAGAAAGAAAGAAAGAAAGAAAGAAAGCTGACGACCCCACACTCGTGTTAACTGATGCCCACTCTGTGCCCTCTATCTTTGTGGGGCACCCCCAAACTCCCACCCCTAGTAGCCTCTGCCCCCAGCTGTGAGGCCCTTTCTCTGTGCTCCCACAGCCCTTCAGACCCCCCCCCCTCTATTATCTCCCTTCTCGTCCATCTCCACGAGGATTCAGAGTATCTTCAAACTCTGATTTTAGGGTTCAGAGTCCAGCAGGTAGGGGCACTTGCCTTACAGATGACCAGCCCAGGTTCCATCCCTGGCACCTCATATGGCCCTCCGAACCCTGCCAGGAGTGATCCTTGAGCGCAGGCCTGGGGGTAAGCCCTGGCATCATCTGCTGTGGCCCACCTGGCCCCTGTGAAAAACCTCTAGTTGTATTCAGCTGTGTGTGAGTGTGCCATGAAGAGGGTGTGACCCTGGGTGAGTGCTGGAGCTAGACCCATGCCACATCCCCAAGACCAGGAGGCGTGAGCGCGGGTGCTCAGGTGTATGGGCAGTACAGCAGCCCCGGGGGGTCCCACAACCAGACTGCTGCATCTCAATGAAGTGTGGCTCCAGCTGAGCGTGGCCGAAACCAGCAGAGGAAACTGGGCAAGCAACTGCGGCCAGGGTGCGCCCCAGCTACGCCACAGCTGAGGACAGATGTTTGAGCACCCAGGGTTCCCAAAGATTACCAGGACTTCTTTCTGGTTCCTTGCTGAGAGTTCATCACCAAGTTTCTAAGTAACCAGTATTTGAATATGCAGATGAGTTTTTTTTGATAAATGTAGATAATGTAGATCAATTATCTACAAGTAGATAATGTACTGTAGAATTATCTACATGTAGATAATTCAGCTTTGATAAATGTAGATAATGGTGATCAAGGGCTGGAGCAATAGCACAGCGGGTAGGGCGTTTGCCTTGCACGCCGCTGGCCCGGGTTCAATTGCTCCATCCCTCTCGGAGAGCCCGGCAAGCTACCGAGAGTATCCTGCCTGCACGGCAGAGCCTCGCAAGCTACCCGTGGCGTATTCGATATGCCAAAAACAGTAACAACAAGTCTCACAATGGAGACATTACTGGTGCCTGCTTGAGCAAATTGATGAGCAACAGGACAACAGTGCTACAGTGGTGATCAAACTTCACTTTTACCAGTGGGCCATGTGGAGGTTTTTTTTTTTAAATTTTATTTAATCACTGTGAGATAGTTACAAGCTTTCATGTCTGAGTTACAATAACACAATGATCAAACACCTATCCCTCCACCAGTGCACATTCCCCACCACCGATATCCTGGGTCTACCCCCCTTTCCCACCCTCCCCCTGCCTCCATGGCAGACAATATTCCCCATACTTTCTCTCTACTTTGGGGCATTATGGCTTGCAGCACAGACACTGAGAGGTCATCATGTTTGGTCTATTATCTACTTCGGCATGCATCTCCCATCGCAACTGGTTCCTCCAGTCATCACTCTCTTAGTGACCCCTTCTCTATTCCACCTGCCTTCTCCCCTCACACCTGGAGGTTTTCTAATCCATTAATTTTGGAAGGAGAACCCAAGCTCCATGAACTGGTTTAGAATGAAACTGGGATAGTTCTAGGTTAAAGGATGAAAAACACTGAAATGTAGTACTTCTGGAATTATGCCAAAAACCTTCATCGTGGGCTGGAGCTATAGTATAGTGGATAGGGCATTTGTCACGCAGGTTTGATCCCTGGCATCTCATATGGTCCCCTGAGGCTGCCAGGAATGATCCCTGAGCGCCACAAACAAAACAAGACAAAACAAAACAAAAAGCTTTCTTGTGTAAGGAAATGATCTTGTGTACGTGTTAAGGGGAAACTAGATAAATACAAATATGATACTAGCCTAGTATTTCCACAAGGCTTCATTTTCATAGCTTTTAAAATTGGTAGATGAAATAAAGTCCTTTCACAATAAAAACAACACACAACCAAGACAAAGTGGACTTTGTATTTGAATAGAAATATAAGCTTTTCTTGCTGTATTTAAAAGTGTCCAATAATGGAGGATGGGCAAGCCCTGAAAAAGAAAAGCAGATTGTTTTCTGTCTGTCTTGTTTTGTTTCTTGGGCCATGCCCAGCGGTGCTCAGGGCTTACTCGTGGCTCTGTGCTCAGAGGTCATTCCGGGGGGGGCTGGAGGCACCCTGCGTGGTGCCCGGGGTCAGACCCCGGTCAGCACATGTGAGGCACGTGTTAGCTCTCCAGCCCTTTCCCTGTCTCTCAGATATCTCTTAACTTGTCTGCTCAATTGTCAAACCATCTTGCTGTGCCCCCTCCCCACACTCTCTCCCAGCACAGGTAGGAGACGAGCTTCCTTCTCTTATGGGTGGCTACGTGTCCCAAAACGGGTCCACTTCACTTTCTCTTGGAAAATCTGGACTGAGATCCCTGAAGTCTGTACTGGTTGCTCAGTGTAGGTTGCTCAATGTAGGGGATAAACAAGAGACAGGCAAAGCACCTGCTGAAAGGAACAGAAGCAAAATGCCCTGACAGAAACCACAGTGAGGCACAGTCAAGTGCATTGCCTCACTTCTGCTCTGTTTAGTCTTTGCTTGGCCCCAGTCCGAGACAAGTCCTTTCTAAGTCCTTCCACAAGGAAATTTTTTCTTTTTTTTTTTTTTCTGTTTTTTGGGCCACACCAAGTGATGCTCAGAGGTTACTCCTGGTTTTGCACTCAGGAACTACTCCTGGGGGTGCTCGAGGGACCATGTGGGATGCTGGGAATAGAACCCAGGTCAGCCGGGTGCAAGGCAAACGTGCTACCCACTGTGCTATTGCTCCAGCCCCAAGGAAATATTTTCTTACTGACCAATTCAGTAGTTCAGATGTCAGCAAACTTCTAGAATGTATCTGCATTTTTTTGTTTGCTTGGTTTGGGGGTCACACTTAGCAGTGATTAGTGCTTACTCAGGGTTCTGTGCTCAGCGATCACTCCTGGTGGGGCTGGGGAACTGTTCAGATGCTGGGAACCAAACCAGGGTCAGCCACATGCAAGACAAGGGCCTTCCCCACTGTACGTACTCTGCCCAGGGATCAACTGTTTACAAAACTCGACTTCTTTTTATAATCCCATTTGCCTTTTTGTTGTAGCAAGCAATATGAAGTAAGTTTGATTGTGCCTGCTAAGGGGGTGGGCTTGGTTGGTGAGTGGGAAGTTGGGCAGGTTGGTGGAGTGAAGGTCCCATCGGTGGTGGGATTGGTTTTGAAACACTGAATGCCTGAAATAATTCGAGGCAAACTTCACCTTAACAACTAAAATCAACGGTTCTGGGGCCAGAGTGATAGTACAGCGGGGAGGGGAGGGTGCTTGCCTTGCACATGTCTGACCTGGTTCAGTACCCAGCGCCCCATAGAGCCCCACTAGGAGTGATCTCTGAGCACAGAGTCAGGAGTGACCCCTGAGCACTGCCAGATATGGCCCCAAAACCAAGCAAACAAAAAAAAATGCAGATTAAAAAGAAAGAAATTAAGTTGTATTACGAACATTGGTATATCTTGAGTTATAATATAAAAATGCCCCTTCTTTTCTGTTCTCTAGTGGGGTGACTCCCCCAGGCCCCTCACCCATACTCACCTGTGCCCCAGCACTACTGACGTGGCACCTCCACAAGGCTCCTGTGGCAGTGCTTGCACCATAGGTGCTCTGGGGCTTCCAGACTGTGGGCACAGCTGCTGCATCAGGTTTTGTGCCTCTTCCCTGCAGGGCCATGCCCGGGGACCAGTTCTGGCAACTGGAACTGGACAACAGTCTGCACTCTGACTCAGGGGAACGTTCTCGCGGCTTTGTTTTTGACTCTCACTACCTCTTTGTCTCTCTCTCTCTCTCTCTCTCTCTCCCTCTCTCTCTCTCTCTCTCTCTCTCTCGCTCTCGCTCTCTCTCTCTCTCTCTCTCTCACACACACACACACATATACACACACACACACACTTATTATCTCAGAGTATGTTCATCAGGAAACCATTTACGAGCTGAGTCTTGATTGGGAAGATGACGGAGCGGGAGGGTAAGTGGGTCGTTGCTTTTCAAACATCTTGATATTCCCCAGTCAGTATATCTCAACCAGGGGCCACAGGTGAAAAATCATGTAATTGGGGTCCAGAGTGCAAACTTAGGGGGCCATCTAGGGGGAATAGTGGCTCCAAGAGGGAGAGGAGGTGGGAAAGGGGTAACAGAAAGAATGCCTTAAGTCACACACACACACACACACACACACACACACACACACACACACACAATTAAAGATAGGAAACAAATGAGCAGAGGGTTTTTTTTTTTTGTAAGGGAACCCAACCCTGGCACATCTCCCCTGAAGTACAAAATTATGAAGGTTCTTTGTTTGTTTATTTTGGGGCTACATCCAGCAATGCTTGGGGGTTCCTTTTGGCTCTGTACTCAGAAATTACTCCTTTTGGTGCTCGGGGCCCGGACCAGGTGGAATGCTGCGGATTGCCCCACCCACTGCACTATTGCTCCGGCCCTGGATTATAAAGGTTTTAAACAACTACCCCATCTGGCACCTCCCCAGGCCTCTCTTCCTGAGGAGGCCTGCTTTCCAGACTCGTCGAGAGAGGCTGTTGTCGTTGGCTTCAGTGGTGTCTCAAACCAGTCAAAACTGGACGAGATGAAATGAAACAGTGTGTGTCTGGCGCGGCCCAGGCCCTGCTGTCTTGCCGGCTGTGAACAATGACGGCCAACTTGCACACAATGCAGTGCAAAACAGACCTCCAGAAACAGTTCCAAATGTGTGTGTGTCCGTGGAGCCGCCGGGACGTAGTCCTCACTTAAAATCCCCATTGTAAAACGTGTGTGGGAAATAAAAGGAAAAGATGACTCGCCCAGGTCCTTTGTCTGCTTCTGGGGAATTTCAGAGGGAAGTCCAGGTTTTTACCTGGGATGTTCCAGACAGATTGAGTTAGGGTGACGGGTGCCAATGCCTTTCAAACTGTTCTGGAAAACAAAAACAACCAGCTCCTCTGAATCCGTTCACATTCTGAACCAAGGAGAGGCTGCTAGGTGACTAGAATACAAGAACTCACTTTCCTTTTGCAGTTAATTGCGTTAAATATGCCTCATAACTTCTGGCCCCCCGGGCGGGGGGCTGTCGTTTAGCAGGGGCTGGTGGGGAAGCTGGTTTAATTCTGGCTTTTGTTTCAACCACTAAATGTAATGCCACATGATTGTTGCCCCAACAGTAATCCAGTTAAAAAACAGGCCTCAGAGCTACCGCATCATCGAAATTAACCCTGATTACATCAAATTATGTTGAAACAGACCACAGCTGCTTGCCCTGTCGAAGTGACTGCCGGAAAGCGCACCCAGAAGATACATCTGGGCATCAGGAAGATCCATTTTGGCTCTGACTTGTCTCAGCCAATGGGAGAGCAACGCACCCTTCTGCCCGGCCCCGCGTGCTGGTGGGAGCTGAAAACCATGTGATTTCCCAGAGGCAAAGGTTTTTCGTCATTCCTGACACCTCTCGTTTCAGTTTTATATAGGAAGGATGTAAGAAAGAGGAAATCAAATTTGCTGCGGGTCACTTTCCTCAGCAAAAGTGACCAGGGAACACTGCTGAGCATGTCTGCGGCGGGCCTCGGACACGTGTGTGCCGGGAGAGCATACCACAGCTGGATTTGGTCAGTCTGGGGTTCGGAGATTTTGTTTGTGTCAGAGCTGCACCTTACCCCAGCTCTGCACTCGCGGACCATAGGGATGCCGGGGATTGAAATGGCTGGTAGCGTGCAAGGCAAGCATCTGACCCACTTCAACCCCTAAAGCTAGATTTTTTACTTATTCAGTAGAATCATAGTTTTTAAAAACTAGAAAGATGTAGGTGTTGGGGAAGGCATGGGCTCACTGAACCTTGTACACTACTAGTGGGAATGTGAAAATGATGTAACTGCTGTGGAAACCCACTCAAGGATTCTGGGAATGGCCACACACAGGGCCTGGGAGAGAGGGGGAAAAGGACCAGTGGTGGTCCTTTGCATGCAGGTGGCCCCGGGTCCGATCCTCAGAGCAATATGATCCTGACTGCCCACAACTGGCTATGATCTCTAGGCAATTTATTTGAGTAGCTCCTGAGCACCACTGGAGATGTCCCCTCCAAAAGCTATAATAAGATTCATAATATGATCCAGCATTTCTTCCACGTATGTATGCTCAAGAGAAGTGAAAACGTAGAGGTCACAGAAAAACTTGTACGCTAATGTCCACCGCAACATTGTTCTTCGTGACTGAAATGTGAGACCGAAATGTTCATTAACTGATAAATAAATATCTCTTGGGCCTGAGGGATTGTAACGGAGCAGGGGCAGGTTCTTGCCTTGTAGGGGGCCAACCCCAGTTTAATCTCCAATACCACAGGTCCCCAAGCACCATCAGAAGTGACCACCAAGCCAGGAGTCACTCCCCCACACCGAACACCACCAGGTATGGTTCTCTAAACCAAGAATAAATGAATAGTGGGATATCCTTGTGGTGGAATATTATTCAGTTATGAAAATAAATAAAGACTAGCATATTCTGTAAGATAGATGAACTTTGAAGACATCAAGCAAAGTAAAGGCAGACAGACACAAGAAGCTTCATGTTGGGCCCAGGGAACTAGCTCAACAGGCTGGAGCACATGCCTTGCTCATGTATGGCTCCAAATCTGATCCTTTGATGTATGACCCCCTGAGCACTGCTGGGCATAGTCTTAGTAGCACCGCTGGAGAGGGGACAAAAAGTTCAAGAATCCACATAGTGGTAGGGCTCGGAGGTGCAGAGTGGCCATGATTGGCAGGTGCGTGGGTACAGAAATTAGTGACTGTCAGGGGCTGGGGGTGGGGCTGAGAAGCGGCTGGTAGTTGCACAATTTGGTGAATATATGCAAAGCCACTACTATTTTTTAAAAATATTTTATGTCCCATCTGGCAATGGTCGCTCCTGGCTCTGCACTCTGGAATTACTCCTGGTGGTACTAGGGAACCATATGGATGCCAGGGAACAAACCTGCATCGGGCACATACAAGCCAGCACCTTATCTGTACTTATCTCTAGCCCTACCATTACTAGTTTGTATCCATTAATATTTACCAGCACATCACTGACTATATTGATCCATTTACTTGGAGCACTATAGAATTAGGGAGTTAGATGAGATGCTCTCTCTCTCTCTCTCTCTCTCTCTCTCTCTCTCTCTTTCTTTTTCTTCTTTTTGGATCACACTGCTGATGCTCAGGGGTTACTCCTGGCTTTGCACTCAGGAATTACTGCTAGTGGTGCTCAGGGGACCATAAGGGATGCTGGGACTCGAACCCGGGTCTGCCTCATGCAAGGCAAATGCCCTACCCGCCATGCTAGCGCTCCAGCCCTGAGATGTTCTCTTGAGGCCTTTGAAAACCCAGTAAAACAGTCGAGGTCTTCAGGGCTGCTGTGCTAACATTCACTGTAGGAACAAATGGCTTCTCTGGGCATCTGAGAAGTGGGAAGCACTTTGACTCAGGGAACACGATTTCTCCCTCTCTGCTCATTTTGTGGTGGGTACAAGGGACTAAGTGCCTGAACCCTAGTCTGACTAGGTGAAGCAAGTTCTCAGATAAACCACAAACCACAAAGAAATGTGATTCCTAGTCCTAGGGGAGAGGGCATGAGAGGATTGTCCAACACAATCCGATCTGGGAGCTTCTAGAGCTCGGGGGCTGAAGCTCAAATCTCCAAGGCCATTGGTTTTGAAAGTACCCAGAGGTGACAACCACTGTTATTGCTTGTTTTTGCTATATCTAGCAGTGCTCAGGACTTACTCCTGGCAGTGCTCAGGGGACCATATAGGGTACTGAGGATCAATCCAGTTAGGTCACATGCAAGGCAAATGCCCTACACACTATACAATCTTTCTGGTCTTATAATTTTATCATTTGGCGGGTAGGGTATATGTTTTGGGTGGTGGGACTCAGGGCTTACTCTGGCTCTGTGCTCAAGGATCACTCCTGGCAAGGCTCAGGGGACCATATGAGGAGCCAGGGATTGAACATGGATCATGCTCACGCATAGCAAGCTCCTTCCCCACTGTACTATCTCTCCAGTCACAACCACCTATAAAAGTGGAGCTTCTTACCTGCCTTCCAGCTGCTCAGCCTGTCCTACCAGGCAAGTCCCCGGGGATTTAAACCCTCCAACCCTTTATAAGCCCCTTCAGAGTTACTACCTCTGGTGCAGAGGGAATCAAGAATTCAGAACTTAAGGTCTAAAGTCGCTACTTGTCTGTCATCCTTGAAGTCTTTGTTCCTGCTTTCTCATGACAAACCACATCTGGAGGCCAGAAGAATAAAAGAAACAAATGTCCTTTCCTCAGAGAACTCTGGGTTCTCTGATAATTAGATAAGCCTTTTATTATAGGACCGTTTGATAAGCCAATTTTTTATAGGCACAGAATAAAAACCCCAAGGGTGGTGGAGAGTAGGCGCGAGGATTGGGGAAGGTGAGTTTAGGGCAAGGGTGTCTTGAGATATGCTGAAGACACCGTTCAAAGGTGGAATTCTCTCCATGGAGGAAGCCAGCAGCCAGCATGCAAGGAATGCTCTGGCATGCTGAGGCACATTCCCTGGGATTTTCTTTTCAGGGGAACATGATAATGGTGTCATAACATGTCTCTGAGCACATGACATTTCCACCTCCACCTGTGTCTTCAGATATGGCCCAGGAGCTTAATCGCCCCAAAGCAAGGAGCTCAGGTGCTGGTTATTTACAAGGAAAATTTGGGAAACTGAACTCATTCCAATGATTGTTTTTGCACCACTGCCAGCAGTGCTCAGGGTTTACTCCTGGCTCTGTGCTCATGGGTCACTCATGGCAGGGGCTCAGGGGATCAAACCTGCAAGGGCTAACACCTTAACCCCTGTACTACCTGTCTTGTCTTGCTTAAACTTCTAAAGAAAGATCCTTCTACCCCCCCCCCCCCAAATTATCTCCCACTGGATGTGGTGGCAGGTAGCAGATTTGCAGTACATTTGGGTCCACAAACACGCCCCTAAATCACTTCCAAACCTCAGTTCCAAGCAGATACTCATTTTCAGTAAGAATAATTGGGTGTTGGGGGTTGGAGTGATAGCACAGCGGGTAGAGCATTTGCCTTGCACACGGTCAATCCGGGTTTGACTCCCAGCATCCCAGGAGTAATTCCTGAGGGCAGAGCCAGGAGTAACCTCTGTGCATTGCTGGGTGTGACCCCCCACAAGAGCGCAAAATAATAATAATAATAATAATAGTAACTGGATGGAAGCACCGAGTAGTTAACTTTGGGCGAAAGGGGTGTGGGCATCAAATCCCAGACAGTCCGAAGCTGAGGCGACCTGCCAGCCACAACGATTTGGTCGAGCTGCTCTGAGCTCTGAGATGAGCCGAAGAAGAAAGGTTCTGAGGGAGGAGAACACGGAGCCGGACGCGGGGGCCGGCCAGGGTGGCTTGGTCCGCGTTGCTCCCTGTGGCCCTGTCCACCGGGCAGGCTCCAGCTCCCGCGCCCAGGTCTCCCTCCCAGGCCTGCTCCAGTCTAGCCCTCTGCCGGGGGCGCTCCCCGAGGCGGTCACTTCCTGCGGACTCAGAGAGGATGGAACCAATGGTCCGACCGCCCCTTGCAGGGCTCCTGTTCACTCGGGGGAGGGGTGGCGAGGGTCTGTCAGCCCCAGCGGCTCCGATAGGTGGCGCCTCACTGCACGCAGATCGCTTCAAACATTTGTTTTCTTGTCTGCCCAGCAGGAGCGCCAGGATGGGGAGGGCAAAGGCCCCGCTGCAAGGCTGGATCTGTTTCCAGCTGGAGAAGCCACCACGGGCTGCCACGGTCCTCAGCCGGGTCCTCAGCACGGTCCTGCCTCTGGGCGCAGGAGCGGGGCTGGAAAAGGTGGGGAGCAGGCGAGCCGGGTGCGGAACCCCAAGAGAGGCCTATCTCCACCCTCCCTCCAGAAAGGAGGGGGTGATCAGAGGAAAGCCCCCTCGTCCCCCATAACTTGTATTTCAGGGTGCTCACTGCCATTTGACACAGAACTTCAAAGCTTTCCCACTGGACACTGTGACACTACGAGTCACAGCACAGGGTGAACAGGTGTTGTTTGCAAACAAGACCCCAAAGAGTTTCTGGCAGAACGCAGCCCCCTGCCCACTTGGTCTCTCTCCAGTAACAGAACCATCCAAGTGCAAGGAATGAAAGAATATTCTAGGAGGGACGGGGCTTGCTCACTGGCAGGCAAGCCTGCAAGCCCGGCTCAGACCAAGCCTGCTGATGTCCCCAGACATGACTCAGATGCGGATGAAGTTGGAGTTGCTTTCTGTGTGTTTGTTCGGGGGTCACCACCACTGAGGATTTTGCTGTTTGCCTCCCAGGATTCTTTATATACTTGAAGCTAGAGGGAAAAATAAAAGTCATGGGGTTGGAGCAATAGTACAGTGGGTAGGGCACTTGCCTTGCCTTGCATGGGGGCCCACCGAGGTTCGATGCCTAACACCTTGCATGGGTGATAGGTGATCACCGAGCCCTAGCAGGGGTGATCCGTGAGTGCAGAGCCAGGAGTGAGGCCTGAGTGCTGCTGGCTGTGGTACCGAAAACAAACCAAAAAGTCACTACCCTGCTGGCTACACTACCCTACACTAGTTAACTCTTATAGACTCCCAGTGTCCTGGAAAGGAGAAGGGAACTGACAGTGGTGGCCCTGGTCCCAGCCATAGGGCTTGGTCGTTTTGGCTTTACATTCACCCTGAAGCACTGTAGAGAGCGCAGCAAGTCACGGAGACATTGCGCCCAGGATGCTGATGTGTAAAGCACCAGCGGTCCCTGGAAGAGCTAAGCACATGTAAAGGACTTAGCTTAAAACTGATTCAAGTGTCCCCAGTGGAACCAAGATGTTTGAAAGGAGAGTATTCCGCTGCCGGAAAGAACTAGCTCTGCAACACCAAGGCAGACGAGGAGTGCATGGCCGATACTCGCCTGGGTGCAGGACCTTCTCTCCTGGGCGTGGCCAGTAGAACCACCCCCTAAACACTGCAGTGCTGGGGGCTTCCATGGCTGTAGTCTGTGGCGCCCAGGCTTCATCCTCCGACCTTATGCGTGCCGGGCTCATGCACCAGCCCTTTGAGCCATGTCATGCCCCAAACCCTACCTTTCATTGTTGCAAACACTTTGGAACTGGAAGAGACCCCCTGCCCAGGGGTGTCCCGGTGCTGCCCCAGGGGTAGGGGTGCCACTGTCACGTGCGTGTGCTCTGGGGTCACCCTCAGTATTGCGCGGGAGGGTGGCATCACTCATTACTTCCCAATTTTCACATGCCCAGAAAGGTCTCGATCCACATCGCCAGAATGGAACCTATTTTCCCCCTCTGCACAACCCTGGAGCTGCAGCTCACTGCAGGACTCAAGGACTCAGTTTTGCTCCCTCGATTCTGCGAATATTGTGAATCTTCTATTGAGTTTCTATGCCCGCGCCCCAGATGCAGAGTGGCTTTACTGATGGGTAACAAGAGGTCCCCGCGCGTCCACGCGGTCGAAGGCAATGCCCCTGTCTAACAGAGGTGCGGACCGGCCGGGCCCCCTCCGGCCCCAGAGGAGAGGGTGGCACTTAGTGGAGAGCAGCTGGGAGGCCAGGGAGAGGAAGGGAAAGCGAGGACCGCAAAGGTCCAGGGCGCGCCGGCCCGTTCCCGCGAACCCGCGGACACCCAGACCAGTCGCGATCAGGGCGGGGCAGCGGCCGCCCCTTCCCCGCCCCCACCGCCAGCGACGCGGCGGGCAGCGGCTCCGAGCTGGTGGGGAGCGGCGCCCCCAGAGGCCCGGTGGGGAGGACGCGCGTGCCCGCGGGGAGGGTGTGCGTGCACGCGCGGCAGCTGGGTCCGAGCCGCGCGGCCGCCCGCGCGCCCCCGGCCGCCGCCCGCTCGGCCCCGCCCTCAGGCCCCGCCCCTATTCCAGGTCACGCCCAGCCACGCCCCGGTCCTCGCCTCCAGGCCCCGCCTCCAGGACTAAGCCCCGCCTCTTGCCGCTGGTCCCCGCCCCCCACCGGTCGCCCCGTCCCTCCCCCAAGCTCCTCGAAGCCCGTCGGCCCCGCCCCTCGCCCGGCCCCGCCCCTCCCCGCGCTCTCGGTGCTTGCCGGCCCCGCTCCTCGCCCGGCCCCGCCCCCGCTCACCCCGCCCCTGCCCCTGCCCCGCCCCGCCCGCCCCGCCCCTCGCCCGGCCCCGCCCCTCCCCCGCGCGCCGCGCGCCGCCCGGCGGCTGACCCAGCGGCCCGCGCCCGCTCGTCCGCCCGACCCCGCGGCGGGCTGCAGCGGCCGGCACCATGAGCGGCGGCGGGGACGTGGTGTGCACCGGGTGGCTGCGGAAATCGCCCCCCGAGAAGAAGTTGCGGCGCTATGTGAGTGCGGGCGGCGGGAGGGCGCGGCGGGCGCGGTCGGGCCCCCCCACCCGAGGCCTGCCGGACCCCGGGGGCTCCCGGAGGGACCTCGCCGACCCGGACAGGCCGGCCGGGGGCCGGGGGCCGAGCCGCGGCCGGCGCGGGTTGCGGGGCGAGCGGGGCGGGGCGGCACCTGCACACCTGTCACAGGTGCGCCGCCGAGGGGCGGGGCTGCGGCGCCTCCCGTCGGCGCCCCGGGAACTCCGGGCGGGTGGAGCGCGCGCCGCTGGCCGGGCTCGGGGGCAGCGCCCGGGGCCGGGCGCCGTGGACACCCCGCCGGAATCCGCGGGCCGGGCGGCGCGGGGCCCCCACAAAGGGCGAGGCGCCGCGCCCCGCTCCCGGCCCTTTCCCCGCCGCCGCTTCCTTCCAGCTTCCAGCGCAGGAGCCGCATCACGGGCCGCGTCAGCGTCAGCGGCATGTGCAGCGCCTGTCCAAGTGACTCATTTGTTTGTCCCTCTCCCGAGTCCGCGTGTCCCGCACGCGCACACGCGCGCACTCACATGCACACCCGCACATGCACAGGCGCGCCCCTTCGCACTCACGCACACACGTGTGCACGCACACGCACATGTGTGTGCACACACTTGCGCCCACGCATATGCACACGCGGTGTGCACACAGGGGCGCACACACTCGGACTCATCCACACGCACTCAACACTCACACACACCCCCCACAAGCACTCGGATACACAAAGAGGTTTTGCCTGGTGGGATCTGAGTACAAGATGGTGCCGGGAACTGAGATTTGCGTGGATCGACCTGGGTGGTGGCAGGAGTTTGGGGTGGGAAGCCAGTGGAAGACGGCCAGGCATGCTCGCCTCTTCCTTCGCTGGCTCCAAATCCTCCAGAATGCCCTTGGGAATCAGACGCCTTCCCCGGGAAGGGAGCAGTGATGCCTTGCAGCTGCAGCGCCTCCAGGGCCTCGGCCGGACCTGCCCTGGGTCAGCTGCCCGCTGTCCATGGGGACAGGCAGACGCTCGCCCGTTTCCTGTCTTGCCTCCACATCAGAACCAAGGGGCTTCAGGCCTCTGGATTGAGGAAGTGACATTCTGTTTTTCAAAGGAAGTGTTGTGGAGTGCAAGAGTTTGTGTGTGTGTGTGTGTGTGTGTGTGTGTGTGTGTGTGTGTGTGTGTGTGTGTGTGTGTGTGTGGTGTGGTGTGTTGGGGCGGTGGAGAGGGAAGGGTTCATGAAATCTGGCTCTGAGATCCTTTGTTTATTGGAGGGGGGGAATTTAAGAATTAGCACGGGACCTTTGAAATGGACATCAATTTAAAGTAGAGGAGTGTTCATCTCAGGAATGGTGTGAAACCGAAAGAGATTTTTGTTGTTTGTTTGGCTTGATTTTGTTGTTTGGCCAAACATACTCAGCGTTACTCCTGGCTCTGCACTCACGGATCACTCGTGGCAGTGCTCCTGGGGCCTCAGGGATGCCAGGATCGGACTGGGGTCAGCCTCATGCAAGGTAAATGCCTCACCAGCTGTGTTATCTCTCTGGCCCCAAAGAGTTTTAATTACTGTGATAGAAGCTTCTGTGTTCTTCTGGGGTCTTGGCAGTTCAGTATGAAAGGTGAATTTGGGGTTAAGAAACAGCAAGAAGCTTGTGAGTGCTTTTGTTCATAGAACAAAAACAACCCTTCACCAACCAGAGAAAGTGACCCTTAATTGTCAAATTAGAACACTAAACCTCTGAGCTGGATTTTTGGAAACAGATTATAAACAATTCGATACTGTATCTGCTTTCGACTGCCGGCTGCTTTAACCTTATCTCTCCCATATTCTCTTTATGACCCATTTCTTGAGTTTTTTATTTTTATTTTTTAAACCCAACAACATCTCAGCTCTAAGCAACCTGGTTTGTGTCAGGCCACGCACCTTTTTTTCAATTGTCCACCGGCATTGCTTGACCCCAAGGCCCTCAGCTCCTTCCCACCTCCCTGCAGCTCCCACACTGCAGGTGTATTCTCAGCCAGAGCCAGAGCTCCTCTGGAGCTTTCCTGGGGCTGGTTCTGTTGGCAGGACTGGTAACCGCCCCCAACCAGAAACTCTGCCCTGGGAATCCTTGTAACTTTCAGCAACTGGGGAATTGTCTGCCCCTGCATCTTCATTTCTTTGCAGGTAGTAGGAATTCCTGCAGCCTGCTTTATACCCTGCGCATTCCCTCTGTTCATCTGAAAGAAGGATCGTCCAGCCATGTGGCTAGACACACCCCAAATCATGGCTCACTCTGCTCTATGTAATGGCCATGTGTTGTTAGCGATGGATGAATCTCCACCCTATGGGTGTCAGGCATCCAAGGATGGGAAGGGGGGGGCAGGCCGTTGGTGGAATAGATTATCAGTATGGAAAATTTGTTTTTAAAAGCCTCCCTCTGATTTGGGGAGAGGGGTAAGTGTAGGAGGAAGAAAACAAGTTCAAAGAAGTGGTGGAAAATGTTGATCAGGGCTTCTTTTTTAGGGAGGCCTTTTCATCAGCCTTTTCTAATCCATTAATCGTGAAGTGGAAAGGTCTATGAAGTGTTTCCTGTGTACCCTGGAGGAAATGCAGGAAGTGGCCTCTGGAAATGGCCTTACCTCGGGGCATCAGTCGGGTTTCAGCCAGAGCTTAGCACAAGACCTCCACCCCACCCCAACACGTCTGTATGTGTTGTATGTGTGCCGAGGAGTGTGTGCACATGTATACACTTGTATATAATGTATTTATATAAAGCCATAATCGATTTTCTTGGAGGAAAACATTTTTATGACAAGCAGCGCTTTGTAATTTTCTTTTAATTTCACAAGTTCAAAGATTGAGGGCTAAGCTTGAGTGCAACACCGCCCCCTAGTGGCAAATTTGGAGGAAGTTGTGTATTGCTTCTAATGAAAGCCTGCGTGAAGGAAACAAATTGTTTTTGTTTGTTAAACACATGTTTATTCATTATTTTGTTTTGGGGGTGCTGAGGTAGAGGCTGGGAATGAAAATTAAGCTAGTTTTTCAGTCTTAGCCGATGCCCTTGTCCGAGGCGTCAGGGAATGGTCATCTTTACATGGGATTGAATTCCCGGTGTTCTCTTCGTGTCAGCTCCCGACTCATGCGCTCTTGACACAGAGGGTGAGGCGCCCTTTCTGCCTGAGCTCTGCCTTCTGTGCTCTGGAACTTATCCTCTCCCACCTCTCCAGATCCTTCCAACCCTTTCCACCTTGTCGAAGACTTTTTTTAGGATCTCTTCCTTCCCCGTGGAAAATCAGCATACTTACTCCACCCAGGCCTCACCCGCCCATCACACCCCTTCCTCCTCACCGTGCTTTCTCCATTTCTTCAGGATGAAGGAAACTTAGATAAGCGGTTTGTCCATTCTCTGTGTCATTCACCAAAGCTGTCTTCAAAAGGATACCAGTGACACTAAACTCAGGACTGTTTTTCACTCGGTTTGTGTCTTCATGGCTTGGTCCTAGTGGATCATTCATGTTTAAAATACCTTCTTGTCCTGGGGATGTGGCTCAGTGGTAGAATCCTTGCCTTGCCAGCATCAGACAAAACAAAACAAAAGCCGTCTCCATCTTGTCTTTAAAGATCCCATTCAGATGTCTGTTCTATGCTGCTGGTTTTCAGGTGGCTTTGCAAGGCTCACCCTTTCCGTTCAGTCCTGAAGCGTGAAGCACCTGTATGGACACAGAGTTTCTCAGCCTTGCTCTGCTGTGTTTCCTTCCCCTGGTGCTCTGTCCTACTCTCTGGCCTCCTAGCCGCATGCCCTGGCTCCCATTTACTGGCCCTTTTACGAGTGGCTCCTCAGAATATCCTTGGGCCCACAGAGGACCATGTTGCTTGGGTTGATCAATGCTGGCTTAGTTTATTGATCTTTTGTGGGAGGGACCACACCCAGTGATGCTCAGAAGTTACTCCTTGGCTCTGCACTCAGGAATCACTCCTGGTGATGCCTGGGGTACCCTGTGGGATGCGGGGTTGGAACCTGGGTCGGCCGCATGCCTCACCCACTGTACGCTCGCCAGCCCCAGGAGAAATGCTGGTTTAAACAGTGGAAACTCTCCTTCATCCTACTTTCTTTCTCTCCTTCCCACGCCCAGCGCTGCTTAGGGATCCCTCCTGGTAGGACTGGGGTCCCATGGGGTCCTGGGGCTTGGCCCAGGTCACCTGCTGTGCTGTTTCCTGGGCCCCAGGAGGAGAAGCTCTTGAATGCCCAGGCCCAGGTTTCTCCCAGGATCATGTCTTGCAGAATTATCCTTGGAAACCACACTCGGACATTGACAGTGATACAGTCAAGAGCCAGGACATCTGCGTCACCACACGATCCCTCACATTGCCCTTTGAGTCATGTTCATGGTTCCCACTTTATCCCAGACTCGTGACATCCATTGATCTGGTCTCCCTCTCAGTCATTCTTTAAATGGGTCCATACAATCTATGACTTAGGGAGATTCTGCCTCATTCTCTGAAATTCATCCAGGCATGTATTACCCCCTTTGCCACAATTCATTTGATTAATGATTCACCTATTATTTTTGGGGGGGATGGTGGTGGTGGGAGAGCTGCACTGGACTTTGCCAGGAACTTGGGGTTTCTTGATGGGAACAAAACCTGTACCCCAGCCCTTTGGGCTCCCCATCCTTTATACATTGTTATTTTATTTTATTTTTTTGCTTTTTGGGTCACGCCTGGCGATGCACAGGGGTTACTCCTGGCTTTGCACTCAGGAATTACCCCTGGCGGTGCTCAGGGGACCATATGGATTTGAACCCGGGTCGGCCGTGTGCAAGGCAAACACCCTACCCGCTGTGCTATTGGCCCAGCCCTACATTGTTATTTTTAATCTACAATTCACTTAGGGCTAATGATGTGGACTAATTTCATACGGTCATTTGCCATCTCTGTGTCTTTGATCCGTTTTCTCTATGGCTTGTTTGTTTCTTTTTTTAACCTGAGAATCGAGAGTCCCTTCTATACTCAGACTCCTTAACCTTGTCACACAGTACGGTCGCAGAGATTTTTTTCCCAAGCCCATATCTCGTCTTTTCATCCACTTGCCAGGATCTTTCACAGAGCAAGTTTTTAAGTTGGAGAAAGTCCAGTATATCGACTTTTCCTTTTATGGCCTGTACTTTTTTTGGTCAAGTCTGAGAACTCTTTGCACAGTGCTGGGTCACAGAGATTTTCTTTTTCCCTGGGTATTTTCTGTTTAGTTTGCACACACACACACACACACACACACACACACACACACACATACACACGTGCAGTTTTGGGGTGAAATCTGGATCTGTGCTGGGGGATACTCAGGGTCACTCCTGGTGGTATTTGGGCACAGTGCTGTGCCAGGGGTTGAATCCAGGTTTCCTGTGTGCTTCACGTGGGCTCAGTCCATCGACCGTCTCTCCAGCCCCAGGTTTAGCTTTCATATTTAGCTCTGTGATCTGCAGTTGAGTTCATTTTTATTTACGTGCAGGACCGAGAATCTGCTGGTTGTGCGGGCAGCACCTGCCCCGACTGCGGCCACGGTGGCTGACAAGCCCGTGTGCTTCACGCAGTGCTTGGGCGCCAGTGTCTCTCTCCGGACCCTCTCTCGTGCCCAGGCGTGACTCCGGCTGCTCATGCAGACTACATAATTACGACATGACCTCTCCCCCGCCCCCCTGCCTTTTCTGAATCAAGGGAGTTTTTACTGAATGAAACTTACTTTGAAAGACGTGAGGGGAGAGGAAGAGAGGAAATGCGTGTTCAAGAGAGAACATGGGCTTAAAAAGAGCAAACCCAGGCTCCGTAATCTGGATCATCGTGGCTACTCTGTCCCCCTTGCCCTATGGACGGCAGCGTCCTCACTGTGCTCTTAGTTCTGTCTCTCACTTCTTGGTGTTGGGATCGAACCCAGGGATTCACGTGTGTGTGTGTGTGTGTGTGTGTGTGTGTGTGTGTGTGTGTGTGTGTGTGTGTGGTGAGCACTTTGCCACTCAGCCACACCCCTGACCCTCTTCCACTTTACGTTATGGTCAGATGACTCTTGGGTTTTTCTAAAGGGTATATGGAAAAAAATCACTTCCACATTGGAAATAAAAGTCTTTATAATGTTAAAAAGTGTCAATAAAAGTTCCCTAAACACTTCATCTGGATTTAACAAGGGGACCTGCAAATGTCACAAGTGTACATTTAGTTCTGTGACTCATTAGGTGCCAAGCACTCGAATTTGGGGTGTGAAAAACAAAATCAGAAGCCTTTCCTGGGCACTCAGATCTGGGGTGTATAAAAAAGCCTTCCTGGAGAAGCGACCCCACTTTGGATTCGGGTGAGAGAAGGCAGGACCCAGCTGGAGAGGGGCCAGGAGCGGAGCTGGGGTCAGGGCGGGCTGCAGGGCAGATGCGCTGCACAGCGGGAGCCACTGGGGATGGAGGCGTGAGGCAGAGTCCGCGCACCAGAGAGCCCCGTGGGCGGGGGGCCGGCACCAGCAGTGTGGAAAGCTGCTCGTGCCTGGGAACATCCAGCACAGTGTCCCAGAGAGGCCTCGGGGAGGGCGGGAGGGCAGAGCCTGCCTGTGGGGTGGAGGGTCCCTGCAGTGTCACACACCCAGTCATCAGGGGCTGGAGAGTGGGGGCGGGGTAGGGCACTTGCCCAGCACGTGGCTGGTCCAGGCTGGAGCCCCGGCACCCCAGAGGGCTCCCCGAGCCCCCCGCCAATGGAGCGGTCCCTGAGCACAGAAGGAGGCCTAAGTCTTGAGCCCCACTTCCCTCCCCACAAAGAGATAAGAATCTGCCCATCAACTCAGAGAAGCGATCACCAACTACATTGTAGTCGAAGGCCATGTGGGGGAAGGGAGTTGCGGGCTGAATGAGGGCTAGAGACTGAGCACAGCGGCCACTCAACACCTTTATTGCAAACCACAACAGCTAATTAGAGAGAGAAAGCAGAAGGGAATGCCTTGCCACAGTGGCAGGGTGGGGTGGGGGGGAGATGGGATTGGGGAGGGTGGGAGGGACACTGGGTTTACGGGTGGTGGAGAATGGGCACTGGTGAAGGGATGGGTTCCCAAACTTTGTATGAGGGAAGTGTGAGCACAGAAGTGTATAAATCTGTAACTGTACCCTCACGGTGATTCTCTAATTAAAAATAAATAAATTTAAAAAAAAAAAAAAAAAAAAAAAAAAAGAATCTGCCCATCAGCTCTACTTCTGAGTCGTCTGCCAAGGCAATGAGAATGGTGCTTGTGGGGCGCATTCCCCCCATGGTCACCGCAGGGCCTTAGCCTTCGCATGGGAGTCCCGTCCCATCGGCTCAGCCGGCAGATGCAGGGCTCCGGGTGATGCGGTTTTTATGTACAGCCGAGCGCCACTCGGCCACGAGGAAAGAAACCGCTTGTGGCAGCATGGGCGCATGCAAGGGCAGTTGCTCAGAGCAGTAAGTCAGGGGAGAGCAGAGGCTGTTGGATCTTACTTGCACGCGGACTTCGAAGGTCTCACTCGGGCTCCCCAGCGGCGGTGGGGGTACTGAGCTGACCCCAGCCCCGGGGCCCAGCCTTCCGACCTGGAGCTCCCGTCTGTTCGCAGACCAGCCGCCTCGCCCTGTGCTCTAGCCAGCACGGCTGTGTGGTCCGGGGAGGCTCACGTTCACCAGGTTCCGGGCAAACCCTACTGACTCCAAGGGGAAAGACAACATGGCACGTGCACAGCCCCGGGCTGTTTGTGGGATGCGCTCGCAGAGGCTGTGAGGTCGCAGGGAGCGAGAGCGGGGCGCTTCAGCGACGCCTTCCGGCCCCCGCGGCAGGTGGACTCCGGATCCCAGTGAGCTCAGATGCACGAGAAATGCTGAGAAACACAGGTTCCTGCTCAGGCCGTGGCCCATGTCCAAATGAATGTTGACAAGTCATTTGCAGAGTGTGTTTTGTGTCCTTTTCCTCTCCCAAGGCAGTAAATCAATATGCTCAGTGCCGACTTCAAGGAACTTTTCAGGCCACGGAGACCAGAAGTACAGATGTGAAGCAAAGCAGTGCCCTTCTCTGGAGCTCTTTGGCCCAGGCAGCAAACTCTGTCTGGGCGAGAGCACTGGGCTCGGACGAAAGGCGGAAGGGCTTCCTGGAGGTAGAGGCAGGGACGTGAATTGGACTCGAGAGGTCAGAACCGAGGAAGGAGCCTAGCAATAAAAGTGGGAGAGAGGAAGTGAAAATAGAGAGTGAGGTGAGTGGAACACGGGTGCCTGGGAGAGTGGCAGCTCGGATGTGCACGGAGCACAACCTGGGCTTGATTTCACACACTGCTGGCGGGGCCTGAGTGCCCCCCGGCAGCCCCGCGGCCAGGCCTGCATGGGACCAGCAGCCAGCTGGGGCGCTTAGGAGGCCCTAGTTAACAACGGAATCACTGTCATCCCGTAGCTCATCGATTTGTTCGAGCGGGCACCAGTAACGTCTCTCGATTGTGAGACTTATTGTTACTGTTTTTGGCATATCCAATACACCACGGGTAGCTTGCCAGGCTCTGCTGCGCGGGCTCGATACTCTTGGTAGCTTGCCAGGCTCTCCGGGAGGGGCGGAGGAATCGAACTCGGGTCGTCAGCATGAAAGGCGAACGCCCTACCGCTGTGCTATTGCTCCAGCCCAACAATGGAATACATAAAATAAAAATTAAGTTAAATTACAATTAAATTAAGTTAAATACCAAAAATGCACCACCAGTGGAGCATTCTGTGAGCACTGTCAGTCAAGCATTTCATGAGCACTGTCAGTAGCGGAGCATTCTGTGAGCACTGTCAGTCGAGCATTTCATGAGCACTGTCAATAGTGGAGCATTTTGTGAGCACGGTCAGTAGTGGAGCATTCTGTGAGCACTGTCAGTGGTGCAGCTCATCAGCACCACTCACCTCGGAAGGCCTGCAGTCAGTGTTTTAAGTCTTCTGTCTAGATCCACAGTTTGGATTCTCTGAGAGCACTCACTTGTCTTTAGGATTGGAATAATAGATGCTGGATTTAGAAATTTTCCAGAATAATACATTGAAAAAAAAAGACAAACCGTACTACAGTCTGCAGCCCTGAGCAGGCTTCCCCATCTGTGCTCTGCGGCCCTGTGCCGCCACCGGGATGTTGCCCGTCCCAGGTCCCGCCCAAGCCCGGCGGGCCTCAGGGAGCAGCTCCAGGAAGTCCTGGAATTTCCCAGCCACCCCTCAGGAGGTGGTTTTTGTTCCTGAAAGGAACCTTCCAGGGCCTTAGGATGTCAGGGAGGGGACGGGAAACCTTGTGGGGCTTTGTCTGGTGCCGTCTGTGACCCATCCCTGGGGAGTGTGTGTGTGTGTGTCTGGTGCCATCTGTGACCCATCCCTGGAGAGAGAGAGAGAGAGAGAGAGAGAGAGAGAGAGAGAGAGAGAGAGTGAGAGAGAGAGAGTGTGTGTGTGTGTGTGTGTCTGGTGTGTCTGGTGCCATCTGTGACCCATCCCTGGGGAGAGAGAGAGAGAGAGAGAGAGAGAGAGAGAGAGAGAGAGAGAGTGTTGTGTGTGTGTGTGTGTGTGTGTGTGTGTGTGTGTGTGTGTGTGCGTGTGTGTTCAGCCCTGAGAGCCCTCAACTGTTTACCAGAGGAGGCTTCTCTGGGCAGGGCGCCTGGTTTGCTGTTGTTTGGGGGCCACCCCAGCAGTGCTCCAGCCTTCCTCCTGGCTCTGCGCCCAGGAACCACCCCCAGTGGGGCTTGGAGGACCATATGGGATGCCCGGGACGGAACCTGGGTTGGCTGCGTCTCAGGCAAGACCCCTGCCTCTGTACTATCGCTCCACCCTCAGCATTTGTTTTTTAAATAAAGCATTTTCTTTTAAACAATGTTATTGTTTTGAATCTTGATTGTGGTCCTCACTTCTGGGTTCTGGGCCACACCCCGCAGTGCTCAGGACTTACTCTTGGCTCTCACTCAGGGGTCACTCCTGGCAGGGCTCAGAGGACCATATGGGGTGCCAGGGGTCGAGCCCGGGTTGGCCGCGTGCAAAGCAAGCGCCTTACCTGCTGTGCTATCTCTCTGGCCCTGAAAAGTCGCCCTTTATTCTTCCTGCCCATCCCTCCCCAAGCCCCCACCTTTGCCTCAGCTCTGCATTTATCTGCCAGTTGGGGGGAGGGGAGGGCTGGGAGACAGCAGGTTTGCATTGGAGGGAGGGGGAGGGCCCAGTTTCTGTTCTAGCACCACAAGGTCTGCTGAGCACCCCAGGGTGAAGAATTGTGAGCGGTCTCCAGAGTGATCAGCGTTTCTTATCGTCGCTGCGTGCTCAGGGCTGAAGCGTATGAGATGCTCCTACCTTGGCGGGTACTCCTGTGACAGTGCTGGCTCCGTGCTGGGCCCTGTTCAGCTTTGGTTCCGAGTCCTCGGACGGTCTCTCTGTTATGTGGCATGACAGAATAGTCCAGGCCATCTTACGCATTCCTGGCCTTGCTCAGCTGTTTCCTCTAAGGAGCCCTGCTTTTCTTTTCATTTCTCCTTCCTCCTCTTTGTTTTGAGTCAGTGCTACTTCCTTTTTTCAAAAAATTAAAAAAAAAATTTTATTTTTTAGTTTTTAATGAATCACCGTGAAGTACAGTTGCAGACTTACAAACTTTCGTGCTTACGTTTCAGTCATACAACGATCGAGTGCTCATCCCTCCACCAGTGCCCATTCTCCACCACCAATGTTCACACCCTGCGCTACCGGCTGCCCAAGGCCGGGCCGGAGCTTGGGGCCTTCCGCATGCCCCACACGTGCTGTGTCACGTGAGCCGCTTCCCTGAGCCAAAGTGCCCTTTTCCTTTCCGTGAAACAACAAACCACAGAGGCATTAAGAGGTGCTCAGCTACTGGGTCCAGCACCTTTATTCTTTCCATGGCTGTAAGCAGCATGGACCATCACTTAAAAAACAAAACAAAACAAAACATTGTTCAGGTTGGGTTTCAGTCAGACAGTATTCCAACACCCGTCCCTTCACCAGTCTGCACTTCCTGCCCCCAGTGTCCTAGTTTCCCTCCCACCCCTGCCCCCCCACCCCCACCTCTGTGGCAGATACTTTTCTTCTCTCTTTTCCCCATTGTTTTCTTTCAGGCACTGGGGTTGGCAATGCTGTTGCTGAAAGGGCATCACGCATATCGCTTTACCCCTTTCCAGTGCCCCGTTCTTGTCCAGAGCGATCATTTCCAACTGTCATTGTCATCGTGGTCCCTTCTCTGTCCTATCTGCCCTCCCCCGCCCCTGCCACTTATAGCAGCACCCAGCCACGGCCCCATCCTCCTGGCCTTGGTTTTCAGTGTCTTTGGGTGTTAGTCTCATGCCCTGTTTCTCTTATATCCCGCAAGTGAGTGTGATCACTACGGCTGCCCCTCTCCCTCAGACCTGTGTCACTCAGCACGATATGTCCACTGTCACTTTGTGTTCCAGCCTTTCTCCTCCCCCACCTGAGCCATTGTAATGAGTATTTTCTTTCTGTCGTTTTTGAGCCATACAGGGATCATTCTGGGCAGTGCTTAGGTCCTGGGGGTTGAACGGGGGCCAGCAATGCACAGCATGCACCTTAGTCCCTGTGCTATCTCTCGCACCCCTCATTCATTGTTTAAAATATTATGAAACATATCATACATGAAAATAGAACAGTTTAAAGAATATTAACTCATACAATAAGAAATATTACCGAGATCTCTTCTTCTGTTCCTTTTACTGTTTCTTTATTAGAATGTGTTTTTCTTTCTTTTTTGGGTTACACCCAGCTATGGTCAGGGGTTACTCCTGGCTCTGCACTCAGGAATCACTCCTGCAAGGCTCTGAGGACTATATGTGGTACTGGGGATCGAACCTAGGTCAGCTGCGTGCAAAGCAAACAGTCTACCCACTATACTACTGCTCTAGCCCCTTTACTAAAATGTTTTGAAGCAAATCCTAGGTGTGAGCATGAGTCCTATAAATATGGAATTAAGTGAATTGTACCTTATGCATACCTTGCCCTGGTTAAACATATATGCAGCTTCCAATTTTCATTGCTATATCTGCTAGATAGGTCTGATTTGTGTGTGTTATCGGGGTCACACCTGCATGCTTCACCCCAGCCAGGAGTTCCAGCTTTCACAGATCATTTGATCTGACTCCGGTTTGCATAGCAGATTTTCTTGGATAGGTACTCAGTATCTTTCCCTAGCCTGCCCGGGAAGAATGTGCTATTTAGAGCTCTGCTGACTGCAAGAGCAAGAGAAAAGTGTAAAATTTTTTATATAGTAGACAGGCTCATTTTCTTGTGAGGAGTACAGAGAGGAAGCTGTTGCTTCGGTCTGAGATTATTTCTGTTTCTATTTCTTTTCCCCTCCCATTGCCTTTGTTGTTGAGATAATGGAGGTTGTTGTTATGAGTGGTGGTTGCTGTGGGGATCACTGGGTGGTGGTTGTGGTGGTGGTGGTGGGGATGATCGTGGTAGCTGTTGGGACAGCTGGGGTGGTGGTTGTTGGGATGATCGTGACAGTTGTTGGGATGACTCTGGTTGTTACAGGAATGACTGTGATGGTGGTTGTTGATGGGAGGGTCATGGTGGCTGTTGGGATGACTGTGATGGTGGTTGTTGATGGGAGGATCATGCTGGCTGTTGTTGGGATGACTGTGATGGAGGTTGTTGTTGGGAAGACCATGTTGGCTGTTGTTGGGATACCAGGTGTTCGTGATGGTGGCTATTGTTGCTGCTGTGGTGGTTGTTGGGATTCCAGGGGTCACCCGCACCTGGCAATTGGATTTGTGTACTTAGAGCTATGTGCTTGCCTACACTGGTTGGTGGTGTGCAGGGAGCACACACTTTTCCATGGTCCCAGCCACTCCAGTGGGCTGTAGCACTGCGGCCTCACCTTGACTACTAGCAGGGGCTGGTGGTGGAGCTGAATGCTGTTTATTAATTTTATATATGCCTTTATTTACATTTAAGCCACACGTGGCTCTGTACTCAGAAATCATTCCTGATGGTACTCAGGAGGTCATATGGGATGCCAGGGATTGAACTTGGATCAACCCGGTGCCAGGCAGACGCTCTCCCCACTATACCATTGCTCCAGCCCCAGGTGCCGAATGCCCCTTAAGAAGTCTCCATCACTAACAAGTCGCAACCTTGAGCCTGTGCGAAATTCAGTCGCACTGTGGGAGCAGCTTGCGTGGTGAGAGCAGAGGGCTCTGTGGCCCAGAGCAGGCTGGCGGCGGGCTCAGGGGCTGCGTCTGGGGCAGTGGGCTCCATGCACAGGCCTTGCTGGGTCACGTGCCAGCTCACTCCCCTGGGTCATCTCTTCGCACATACTTAGGACTCAGCTTCCGCGCCCCAGCCGCCCACCCAGAGAGTTACAGTGCCCCTCTCTCCCTGCTGTGCCCTGGTGGTGGCTGCGTCTCCCGCCAGGGGCTAGCAGTGGGTCTGCTGGAACCCCAAACCGTGCCTTCTCGAACGTTCCTCCTTACATCCCTAGAACCAACAGCACCGTAAGCGAGGGGTTGACTACTGCTTTATGTGACTTTATTTAGAAAAATTGTGTTAGCATTGATTACGGTTCTTTCAGACGAGCTTAAGCTCCAGAAACAGTGAAAGTGAAATTATTCTTTTAGCAACAGGTAAAAAAAAAAAATAGCAGTTAAAAAAATTTTTTGAAGCTTAATGGGATTTCAAGAAAAGAAAAAACCATAATTAGATAATGCTTCAGTGTCACAGGCCAAGGATAGGCTCTGTGGTATTGCTCAGGCTTTGCATGTGTGAGTTCCAGGGTTCAGTCGGTTCTTAGCATGAGAAAATTTTAAAAAATTAAATTGTTGTGGGATATAAAAAAGCATAGCATGAGACTAACACCCAAGGACAGTGAGACAGAAGGACTGGCCCGTGGTTGGAAACTAGCCTCAAGTGGTAGTGGGCGGGGCGGTGGGGTGGCATTTAGGACAGGGAAGGACCAGTATGATGATGATAGTTGGAAATGATCGCTCGGGACAAGAACTGAGTCTGAAAGGAGGGAAAGGGACATCCATGATAACCTTTTAGTAGCTGTATTGCAAACTATAATGCCCAGAAGGTGGGGGGGTGAGGAGAGAGAGAGAGAGAGAGAGAGAGAGAGAGAGAGAGAGAGAGAGAGAGAGAGAGAGAGAGAGAGTCCATAGAGAGAGGCTGACTGGGTTGTGGAGGGTGGGGGGGTTGGCAGGGGGAAATTGGCAACATTAGTGGTGGGACATGGACCTGGTGAAGAGACAGGTGTTGGAACATTGTATGACTGAAATCCAATCCTGAACAACTTTGTAACTGTGTATCTCATGATGATTTAATCAGTTTTTAAGTAATTAAATTGCATCATTAGTAAAAGCTTTCAGTAAGGCTCCTACTGTGGCATAAATACTAACATTGTTATATTATCTAGTGTCCTTTAACAAATCTGCTCATCTCCACTTTGTTTATTTTACAAAATTAGAGTTTGAAACTGCATCTCTGCCAATTCCTGGTTAATATATTGAACTAGTTCCTGCATCACAGCTTTCTGAGACATGGTCTTAGTCTCCCTGAAGCAGAGTAACATGTCACAGAGCTTCCCAAACAGTGACCCATGTAGTGCAGGAACATTTTAACGAGTGTCTGTACTCACTTCTCATGTTAATCATCTTAATTATGTCACCAGAGTATCTACAAACAAAAACTATGAGGGGTTAAGGTGTGATTCACAGATCTTCTACATTTATAAACTCTAAATAAATTTACAAATTAGACACAACCACAGACCCAGTATAATTCACATTAGTAGCGAGGGTATTTCGCAGGAACCATGTTGCTGCTTCAAATGTGAATCTGCCTCTTGTTTTCATGGACCCTACCTGTCCTGTACCTGTTCTTTCCCCTGTGCAAATGCTCATAATCAAGGCATGTAACTCATTTGTAAAGTGCTTCACTCAGATGACTAATGTTTTATAAAGTCACCCTTGAGAGGAAAACTCAGTATTGGAGGGAAAAAAATTGAAGTGGATTTGCAAAGACCTTTGTACTCTATTAAACAAGCAAACGACCCCCTGGGGCTGGAGATACAGTACAAGTGGGGAGGGCCTTTGCCTTGCATGCAGCCAACCCAGGTTTGATTCCCAGCATCCCATATGGTCCCCCAAGTACCGCCAGGAGTAATTCCCGAGTGCAGAGCCAGGAGTAACCCCTGAGCATCGCCTGATGTAGCACAAAACCCAAGCCTGAACCAAATCAAAACAAACCTGGGCGCTGGTAGCAGGCCTCACTCCGGAGTCAGCTCTGGTTGGGAGCCACACTGGGCTTCCGCTGGGTTAGGGGATTAGAGCAAATTGCATCACCTGGCAGGGCCTTAATCTCCCGATCGGTGGAGTGGAAACAGCGGTAACTCTAACCCCGTGAACGGAAGGGCTTTCCCTCGGGAACGGACACCCTTCAGGACTCCAGCTCTGCTTTTGCCAGGACCTTCTCTGGAGACAAACCCGGGGCTGGGGTCCTAGGGCAGTGTCCATGGCCTCGTGGCCCCTCCACGCTGGTGAGACCCGCCTGTTCAAAGTGACAGCGCTGTTCACCAGAACTGCTCAACAAAATCTTTCTCTCCTGCGCTGGGGCTGGGGGCTGGGGGAGGCCCACCCATTCCCAGCCTCTTCCTGCTCCGCTCCTCGCAGGGAGAAGAGGGCTCCTTCCCCCCCGTCCTGGTGTGGCGTGCGTCCTGGCACTCCGAGGCTCCTCGCTCCGTGGCCAGCTGCTGGTCAGCGCTGCCGGGCTTGGTCCTGCCACCTTGGCCCTGGGAGTCTCCGGAGGCAGCTTTCCTGGCGAGCCAGGCTGCAGCCCCAGAGCCGCCACCTCCGGGCCCGGGAACTGGCCAGATGCTTAAGGCCTCGCGGCTCCCGTTGTCCCCGCAAGCCGAGGCAGGCTCAGGTGCACAGCAGTGGGTGGCTGCCTCTCGCTCAGCCTCCCTTTCCTCGGTCCGGGGTGCACAGCCTGGTCTGGAACAGGTGGGTGGCAGCCCTTTCCCCCACCCCCTACCCCAGTTCTGTCACTGGTTGTCCTAGAGAGCTCTGCCCTGCGCACAGCCCGACCCACCGGTCTGTCTCTGAACTGTGGATAGCGGAGCGGCGAGGCAGGCTGCAGACGTGGTTGAGTTAGAAGGTCTCATCTAGAGCTTATTTTTTGGGGGGAGTTACCCCCAGCCGTGCTTAGGGTTTACTCCCGGCTTTGCACTCGGGGAATCACTCCTGGTGGGGCTAGGGGTGGAACTGGGGTCTGCAGCATGCAAAGCAAGGGCCTAAACCCTAAACTATCTCTCTGGCCCTGAACAATTCTTGTTTTTTTGATTGAGGGGAAGCCCAGCAGTACTCAGAGGCCTAATCCCAGCTGAGTGATGGGGGCGGGTCACCCCCTGGGACCAGCACCTCAGTGCAAAGCCTGTGCTCAGCCTTTGGGCCAGTTCTCCAGCCCCGACTCATTGTAATTTTTTTAATTCTTGGGCCAGCCCAGTCTTCCTGTGTGCAGAATGTTTGCTCAGCCTTCTGTGCTGTCTCTCTGGCCCCTCATCTATTCTTGAATTAGCCAAACCCTGGTTACTAATTGCCTTCCCTACCTTGTGGGGAACTTACATTCTCTTAATTCTTGGCTGTGGGTTCTATTTGCCAGTTCTAGGGAAATTGCACAATTCCTAACTCCGCATCACTTATGGACTGCAGTGGCATTAAATCAGTTAATGCCAGGCACTCTGCGAATACTCTGAAAACGATAACTTAGAAGATCACCAGGAATCAGTATGACAATAATAGTTAGAAACAATCACTCACGACAAGAACTCTGTGCTGAAAGGAGGTAAAGGAATAAACATGATAACCTCTCAATATCTGGATTTGCAAGCCATAATGTCCCAAAGGAGGGAGAGAGGGAGAGAGAGAAGTGTCTGCCATAGAGGTGGGCTGGGGAATGGGGAAACTGGGACATTGATGGTGGAAACTTGAAGGGATGGGTGTTGGAACATTATATAACTGAAACCCAATCATGAATTTCACTGTGATTCAATAAAAAAATTTAATAATAAATAAAATTAAAAAATAAACTGATCACCAAAAGGCCAGAATGATAGATAGTACAGTGGTTAGGGTTCTTGCCTCGCACACAGCTCACCCAGGATCAGTCCCTGACATCCCAGGTGGTCCCCCAAGCAGCACCAGGAGTAATTCCGAGTACAGAGATAGAAATAACCCGGAGTACCACTGGGTGGGGCCCCCAAACAAAACAAAGCAGCAACCACAAAAGCAAAATAAGAAAACAGAATGATCGCTAAACAAAATTTACTCTCCTCTTCTGGTTGGCTAGCATCTCCAGCAGCTCCTGGGGGCTGCTCCTGGCACAGTGCTCAGGCACCAGTGAAGTGCTCGGAGGATTGAAGCCAGGGCGAGTGTGTGCCCTGGCCCCTCCCTACAGCTGTCCGGCTCTTGTGTTGTCACACATCTAGGTAGTTGGTGTTTGACTCTTTCCAATAATGCTGTCTGTCATCTTTGTAACAAACTCTTCAGCACGTTTCCATAAGTGGAGTATTTTGTTTGTTCGTTTTATTTTGGGGCTATACCTGGCTCTTTGCTCAGGGGAAACTGCTGGCTCTGTGCTCAGGAATGACTCCTGGTGGCACTCGGGGACTGTAGGTAGTACCTGCCATCGAGCCAGGGTTGGACTCCTGCGAGGCTGGCACCCTGTCCTCCACCCTGTCTCTCTGCACCAGTAGTTTCTTGTTTTTATTTTGATTTCTTTGGTTGCTATTGATTTAAGTCTGCTTTCTAGTACTCTTGACTCTTGGGTGAGGGTGAGGGGAAGTTGGAGCTACACCCAGGGGTGCTGGGGCCTTATTCCTAGCTCTGTGCCTCAAGGTCTCAGAGGAGCTCAGGGGACCCTGCAGTGCTGGGAATCGAACCTGGACCTCCCCAGGGCAAGGCCTGTGTTCAGCGCCTTGGGCTGTCTCTCTTGCCCCGGTTCTTTATAGTTTTTAAATTCTGGGGCCTATACCTGGCAGACCTTGGGGAACCCTGAGGTGCCAGGGGCCAAACCGGGCCTCCCGCCTCGGAAGACCCCGTGACTCAACCCTCCCCCTCGCTCCGACATCCCTTTGACCAGCTCTCTGAGAGAGGCTTTTGTTATCACTGATGTATCAGGGAGTTTCAGGGGCTTCAGAAAAGGGGGCCTGGAGTAGCAGGAGCTGGGAAGTTTCCAAAGTAGGGAAATTGTGTGTGTGTGTGTGTGTGTGTGTGTGTGTGTGTGTGTGTGTGTGTGTGTGTGTGTGTGTGTGTGTGTGTGTGAGTGTCTGTGTGTGTGGTGGCAGGGGAGAGGGGTCAGGGACAAACCTGCTTGGCTGGATACGACCTTCCTCTTCTTTTGAAGTTCTTTGGGGGGTCGTGAGTTCCAGCTCTGGACTCAAGGCCCACCCCCCCCCAAGAGGCACCCCCCCATCCCCCTGCCCCCAAAGGCGGAGAAAGGTCGCCCCCTCAGGAAGGCCTCTGACTCGGTAGGTTCCAGCCTGGGGCTCGGTGCACAGGGCCGGACGTGGGGGGGCTTGCTGGCTCTCTGATAGCTCACAGGGCTCCCCAAACTCACCAGGTCGAGAGGGAGCATCCTGCTATACCGGAGGTTGCAGGAAGGGTCTCAGGAGAGTGAAACTGCATGATTGATGCTGTGTAGGACGGGCAGCATCAGAGAAGCAGCAGGGGAAGTAGCAGCTGACCGAAGCTGTGAGGGTTGGGGGTCCATGGAGCCACCGGGAAAAGAGCATCTTAATTAACAGGAAGATCTTAAGGAAAGCCTAGAAATGCTGAGAATGAGGAGGGCACGTGTGCAGCCGGGAAGGCAGGAGACAAGGCCCATGCGGTCCCTCCGATCCCCCTCGCTCCCCGTCTAGCCTGTCTTGGCTCACTCGGTCCCTTTGTGTAATCTGCAGTGTTATGTCTCTTCCCTGGCCCTCCACACCCTATTGACAAGTCTGCCACTGGTGGCCTCTTACGGGTCACCCACCAAGGGAAAGCAGTGGGCACTCACAATGGCCTCAGAGGAATATCAGCCCCATACTGAAAATCTAGACAGGAGAGTAGAATCTTATTTATTTTGTTTGGGGAAGACTCACCCTGTGATGCTCAGAGCTTACCTCTGGCACTGTATTCAGGGCCCACGTCTGGCGGTGCTCAGGGGACCATGTGGGATGAAGGGGATTGAATCTGGGTCAGCTGCATGCAAGGCAAGAGCCTTACCTGTTGTACTATGGCTTTGGGCAGGAGTGTGAAACCATAACCTCAGTTCTTTTGGGTTTCTTAGATACTAGGGAAGGGGGGCATGTGGACGCGATATGGGGTGGAGCTCAGGGATCACTCCTGAGTTTGTGCTCAGGGTTCACTCTTAGCAGTGCTCAGGGCACTAGATATGGGTTTGAAATCAAGTAAGGCATGGGTGCTTGCGTGACAGTGCCGTACCCCTCTGCTGTCTCTCCAGCCCAACGGCGACATTTTCTAGTGTAGCACTGATAGATAAATTAGATGTTCCTTTTTGCTTACTTTTGGTATTTTCCTGATTTAGAAATAGGGTCTCACATATAGTTTTTTCCCCCTAAATTTATCACCAGCATGGCTAGGACCAGACCTAGCTAGGTAAAGAACTGTGATTATAGCAAATGTGTTTTTCTATTTCTTTTAATTTTTTCTCTTGTTTAGAAACAATGTTTGGTCCCCAAGACTTGCTTTTTTACAGCATGTCAATGACAGGGCACTCTGGGGCTCCTCCTGGCACAGAGGCAGGGGGCCACGGGGTGCTGAGGAGAGAATCGGGGCCTTCTGCACGCAGAGCTGGGCTGTCGTCTTGGAGCTGTTTCCATGGTCCTGGAGTAGCCTTGACAGCCAGGAGCATCATTAATCGTCCCTGTAGTCCTCTTGTACTCGACAACGGTTGCTCTCAATACCGGCCTTAGGTTGTTGAACCACATCTAGCTTCATATTTTATTGGAGTTAATCTGCTTTTCTCCAGGTACTTCTGCTTGGTGATACACCTTTGGTCATGAGACCGTGCTGGACATCTGTAGTCATGTCCAGCACTTGGTGGCCTAAAGGCAGCAGCGCCTCAGGCTCTGCTCACATATCTGTGGGCCAGGGACTTGGAGGGCCAGGCCCTTGCGTCTGCTCCCTGATGTCTGGGGCCCTGAGGCTTTCCCCAGTCTCCTGTCCCTTGCCTCGGCCCTCCCAAACGACATGGAAGCTTCGCCATCACCAGCCGTGGGACCGTCAGCTGGTGTGTCGGGGCCCCAGGAGAGAATGTCCCAGCCACCACCATGGAGGCTCTGTGGCCTTTGCAGTGGCCTGCTGGGCTTCAGAAGCCGTGCAGGGCTCCTTTGGTGGCGGGTACTAGAATGGTCCAGGAGAGAGTCACATCCCTGCTCCGAGTCCAGCTTCAGGGAGCATGAAGGTTGGTTCCCGCTGGCTGGCCTGAAGGAGCATCACAGAATGTCTGACCAGCTTCTGAGACTGCCCAGGACGCGCTGCCTCCATGGAGTCCTTGCACTGGCCGGCTCCCCCCTCCCCCTGGCCCCGTCCTCTTCCTGGGCATCCCTGCTGCAGCCAGAGTCCTGCTCCCCACTCCCAGCAGCGCCCCTCAGCGAGCCAGAGAACATGCCTCACTGCTCTTACTGGCACTGCCCACCAGAACGTCCTCGGTGGGCTCCAGCGAGGAGGGCGCCTGGGGACATCCGTGACGAGAGGCGCGTGGCCCACCGGGAGCCCCTCTCTGCTGGTGATCCTGCCGGCGTCCGGAGTCATTGCTGATGAAGCTGGACTTTGGGGCACAACCTCCTTGCCATCGAGGCTGTAGCACTGAGTTGGTCTCGTGTGGGAAAAGGGAGACTCCATCTTCCTGGAGCTCTGTGACGCCCTGAGTTGCACCCACTGCAGAGGGAAGGAAGAGCGTGCGTGTGGGAAGCAGCTGTGAGGGAGCCACCTACGGCTGACGGCCTCTCTTCATGAGCTGCTTCCGGCCCACACAGCGGGGCCCGGGGCTCACTCTCGCACTCTGCACTCAGCATCGTTCCTGGCGGGACTCAGGGGCCCTCTGCAGTGCCGGGGATCAACCTGGGGTGGCTGCATGCAAGGCAGATTCTTAACTCCCCTGTGTCTCCTCCGGCTTCTAAACTGGTGTCTTAACTAAGAGGTCCTTCTGTTTTTCATGGTTTTGGTTTGTGGGTCACACCCAGCAATGCTCAGGGCTTACTCCAGGCTCTACACTCAGGAATCACTCCTGGCAGTGCTCGGGGGACTTTATGGGGTGCCGGGGATCAAACCCGGTTTGGTTGCGTATAAGGAAAACTCCCTCCATGCTGTCCTGTCGCTCCGGCCCACCTCAGGAGATGTGAGGGGTGTCGGCAGGACTCAGATGTTGCTGTGTTGCTGGCTGACTTAAAGAGCGAATCTGGGCATCTGTTTCCTCGTTAGTAACATTGGCATCTAATAACAGCTGTCACCGTTGAAGTAGTGCTTGGGCAGGAACTGGGGGCATGGTGAGGTGGAGCAGGTGCCTTGTCCGTGTGAGCGTACAGGGTGAATCCCTGCGGTGACCCCGAGAGCCAAGGGTGGTGACTCCGTCTGGTTTTGTCTCTGGGTCGCTGGTGCAAATGCACTCAGGCTACATGTGGCCTTGGCGTCCAGCTCCTGCCCGGAGCCTGGAGGTTCCCACGCCCAGCCATGTTGGAATGCATTTCTGTTTAATTCCTTCTGATGTCTGACTCTCTCCCATTGCGTGATGTTTCGTGTTTGGTTCACCATGTTTAACAAGAGCATTGCATAAATGCTGGCAGGGGTTGCTTGGAGACCAGATTTCCACCCCGTTCAGCCTAAAGGACCCAGTGGAATGGCTGGGTCAGATGGCAGTTCTAAGTTTAATTTCTTTAGAGGCTGCCAAACTGTCTCCATTTTTTTTTTCAAATTTTAAACAGAAACATACTCGTGTACTATTTTTATACTTTGAGATCAATTTTCTAATTGCTTTAAAAATAGAAGAGAAAGTATTATAGAGGATGCTAAGGGAAGTGCATATCCAGGTCTGGTTGTCTCCTCCAGAACGTGCCAAGTTCTGTTGCCTCATAATGTTTGAAAATGCAAAAAGTCCACGTCAAAGAGCTGCTGCTCCCCTGTGTGCCAGAATCTGCAGAGGAACCGGTGGGGGTGGGGGCTGAGAGATAATCCAGGGCGAAGGGGCTTGCCCTGCACGCAGCCTGCCACCTTACCCAGAGCCTGCAGGAATGATCCCTGGGCATGGCCAGGTGTGGTCCAAAAGTGAAAGGAGAAAAGAGGGGCCATGGACTTGTTCCTCAGGCCTCTGTCCAGTGTTCCCCAGCAGCAGATGTGTCTCTGAGGCGTGAAGGGAGTGTAACTTGTCAGCCTGTCACATGCACCAATTACATATTACTTTGAATTGCATTAACTTCCTTAAACTTTTCAATTTGGAGAGAAGGAGAAAATTCTTTCCTGTCCAGTACATTCCTAGGTTACATCTCTGTTAAATGGACTTTCTCATCGTCATTGCTATTCAAAAAAGTGTGGCTTAAGAAAAAATAAGTTAGCCTCCTTTTCCTTCCTTCCTTCTTTCTTTCTTTCTTTCTTTCTTTCTTTCTTTCTTTCTTTCTTTCTTTCTTTCTTTCTTTCTTTCTTTCTTTCTTTCTTTCTTTCTTTCTTTCTGTCTTTCTTTCTTCTTTCTTTCTTTCTTTCTTTCTTTCTTTCTTTCTTTCTTTCTTTCTTTCTTTCTTTCTTTCTTTCTTTCTTGTGCGTGTGTGGTTTGGGTGGGGGAGTTGGGTTGTGAGGCCACACTTGGTGGTACTCAGGGTCTACTCTCTGTTCTCTTTTAAGGGACCTTATGTGGCCAGGGATCAAATGGGGATCAGTTAGGTGCAAGGCAAGTATCTTCCTGTTGTAGTATCTCTCTGGCCCCCTCTCCTCTCTCTCCCTCCCTTCATTCCTTCCTTCCCCAAAGTATGCAAGACTGATGGTGAGAAATTAGTAGATACCATTTTAGTAAAGATAAGTGAAGATATTTTCTAAGAATATACTGCATTTGGACAGAGAGTACAAGAGTTGGATACTTGCTTCACATGCGGTTCATCCAGGTTTGAATCCTTACACTACATACAGTCCCCAGAGCAATGCCAGGGTCATTCCTTTGCACAGAGCCAAGAAGAGCTCTTGAGGACCACTGAGTGTATGCCCAAAACAATACAAATGTTGTGAGCCACAACACACATACATATATTGTGTATTTCTTTATAGGCTCATCTGTATATGAACATAGCAATGTTCATATAATAATAAATATACTATATCCATTTTCTACATATAGGCATACATAGAACAATAGAATTGGGGTTCAAAGTGTTAGCACAGCAGATAGCATGTTTGCCTTGAATGTGGCTAACCCTGATTCAATCCCTGGCAACCTATATGGTTCTCCATGCACCACAAAGAGTAATTCCTGAGTGCAGAACCAGGAGTAACTCCTGAGCATTGCTGGCTGTGGCCCCAGAACAGAACAAAACAAGACAATAGAACTATGTGGATTTGTTTCTGTTTTAAAAGAATTTTTCTTTTAAAATTGAAGAACTGTGATTTACAAAGTTATTGACAGTTGTGTTCTAGGCATATAATTTCAACACCAATCCCACCACCAGTGTCAAAGGATTTATCTCTTTTTATATGGAATGCTGTTTTGAGCACTTCTTATATATTATCTCATTCCATCTTAATAGCAACTTTAAGAGATAGGTATTTAAATTTTTTTTAACTTTTTAAAAAGTTGAATAGTAGTAAGATACACAGTTACAAAATTGCTCATGATTGGGTGTCAGTCATATAATGTTCCAATACCTGTCCCTTCACTAGTGTACATTTCCCTTTTCCGATCACCAGTGTTCCCATCTCTCTCTCTCTCTCTCTCTCTCTCTCTCTCTCTCTCTCTTTCTCTCTCTCGTGTTACGGTTTGCAGTACAAGTGCTGAAAGGGTATCACGTACATTCCTTTGCCTACTTTCAACACTCTGTTCTTGTCCAGAGTGATCATTGCCAACTGTTGTTGTCATGAGCGGTGCCTTCTCTACCCTAATGCCCCCCCTCCACCCACACACTCATTGTGGCAAGCTTCCAACCATTGACCAATTCTCCTCGGCCCTGTTTTCTCTGGTCTTGAATATTGGTCTATACTATTATTTTAATTATTTATTTATTAATTCTTTAATATCCCACAAATGAATGTAGTCATTCCATGTCTGTGAGATGGGTATTTTATCTTTATATTTTATGGGTGAAGAACTGAGCAACAGCGGATCTAGGAAATTTACTGAGTTTCCTCTGTTAGGAAAGAGAAGAAATCTAATTTCCACCCAGACCCATTTGGGAGTCACCTTTGACCTCTGACTCTCACTCTCGAATAAGCGTTTGTCTCTGTTGGGCTAAACTGACTTTGCGTCCTGGCTCTGCTTATTTCACCAGGTGCTGAGCCTGCCCAGTGGCCTGGGCCCCTGTTCTACGGGGGTCTCTGGCCCCTTGTGAGTACAGAGCCTCATTCTGTTTCCTGTCCCCCGGCCCCTTTTTTCCAGCCGCATCTTTCTTCACATCTCGAGGCCTGATGATGAGAGACGAGAGCAGGCAGGAGGCCCCGTGTTTTCAGGGTTGGGTGTGTCCAAGGCCCAGGCTTGGCGTTGCTGACAGCTCTGCTTCCCCGCTTCAGGGCACCAGCTGTTGCCGCTGGCCTCCTTCTGGGCCTGTGGGGGAAAAGTGGGCAAGAGGGCGTGGGCGAGGGCCTGGGAGATGTGAAGAGGGAAAACGCTTTGAATCGTGCTTGTCCATCTCTGAAGCTTCGAGGACTCTGGTGGGTGGGGGCGGGGAAACTGTGCCCCAAACCACCGCTCAGAGCCTCAGGACCCTTTTGGGGAGAGGAGAGGAAGTCGATTTCAAGTGTTGCCTTGGGGCCACACTCAGTGACGCTCAGAAGCCCTTCTTGGCTGTGACCTGGGGGACCATCTGCAGTGCTGGGAACTGAGCCCGGGTGGGTACCCAAAGCCTTGGAACTCTCTCTCCAGCCCACGGTTTCTCTTTTGTTTGTTTTTTGGGCCACATCTGGCGGTGCTGGGGGCTTCTTCCTGGTTCTGTGTTCAGGGATCACCCATATGGGGTGCTGGAGATGGAACCGTGCTTGGCCACATGTAAGGCAAGTGCCCTCCCGCTGTCCTATCTCTGTGTCCCCCAGGGTTTGTTTTCTTTAGCTGTGAATAAGCTATAAGGAGAGAGAAGAGAGGTGAGAAAAAAGAGGAGAGAGGGGAAGGGAGGGTGGGGAGGAGAGGGGAAAGGAGGGGAGGAAACAGGGAGAAGAGAAATGAAGAGGAGAGGGGTGGAGAGCTGAAGAAGGGGAGGGGAGGAGAGAGAAAGGAGGGAAGGGGAGGAGAGCAGAGAGGTAGGGGCAAGGAGGTGAGGGAGCCTGAGGGGTGTGTGCATGCAAGCCCCCTACTTCGACATTGTCTCTTGGGCCCGATTTACTTATTTACTTGTAGTTTGGAGGCCACGCTCCTAGCAGTCCTGGGGGACCCTGCGGGGTATCAGTGATTGGGTCCAGGACAAAAGCGTGCAAGGCACATGTACTGTTGCTGTACTGCACTGTTGTGGGGCCCATTTGTATATTTTTTAATTTTTTTAAAGAATTTTATTGTATTGAATCACCATGTGGAAAATTACAATGCTTTCAGGCTTAAGTCTCAGTTATACAGTGCTGAAACAATCATCCCTTCACCAGTGCCCATATCCCACCACCAAAAAAAAAAAACACACCACAGTACACCTCCCATCCCGCTCCCCCACCCCTCCCTTTGTAACAGATAAATTTCACTTTACTTTCTATTTACTTTGGTTACATTCAATATTTCAACACAAACCTCACTATTATTGTTAGGAGCACCCCACTAGAGTCAGACCTACTGTGAAGAGATAGGAGGTTTTGGATATCTGTACTTTAGCAACTAAGTCCAGGGAGATTTCTTCCAGTTTCTTCCAGATATTGGATCATTGCAAGCTTGTAAACCCCATCTGTGGTCGTCATAATATGGCGGTCACCACGCCCTTCACCCCCGGCAAGGAAGAGGCGAGAGAGAGAAATACCTTTCCCCTCCTGGGCGGGCATGGGGCCGCGGCTTAGTTCTCAGGCTGGAGACATTCTGCGAGGAGCTGCCCATGCCGAAAAATTTAGCTGGCGTCTGGAGTCACGCTCGTGCAGCTGCGGAGATGCCGCATACGTGCGGCCCCCGGGATCACATCTTGGCGGCAGCCCATTTGTATTTTAATTTTTGAGAAACATTAAACATTCTGAGAGACATTAAAGAAATAAGCTTTCATGATAAGTGGAAGAATCATGACCCCACACCTCTGTTTTTGGTGTCACTCCATTGACTCTGTTGGAATTCCTTATTATAATAGACACAGATACAATATTTTTGCTCTCAAATTTATAGGAATTTTATACAAAGTGGAGGAGTAGTATTTCCAGAGCTTTGAGTATTATCAGGGAAAATGAGTATCTTATAGTTCAGTCTGTGCAGCTCATGGTCACAGTTGCCTCGGAGGAAGGAGGCGCTGATTGACCCAAATGGAGACTTTGGTTTGTATTTTTGGTTTGTTTTTGAGTCACACCCGTAGTGGTGTTTTTTTTTTTATTATTATTATTTTTTATTGAATCATCGTGAGATAGTTACAAGCTTTCATGTTTGGGTTACAATCTCACAATGATCAAACACCCATCCCTCCACCAGTGCACATTCCCCACCACCAGTATCCCCAGTATATCCCCCCTTTCCCACCCTCCCCCTGCCTCCATGGCAGACAATATTCCCCATACTCTCTCTACTTTGGGGCATTATGGCTTGCAACACAGACACTGAGAGGTCATCATGTTTGCTCCATTATCTACTTTTGGCACGCATCTCCCATACTGATTCCTCCAGCCATCATTTTCTTAGTGACCCCTTCTCTATTTTTTTTTTTTTTGCTTTTTGGGTCACACCCAGCAATGCTCAGGGGTTACTCCTGGCTTTGCACTCAGGAATTACTCCTGGTGGTGCTTGGGGGACCATATGGGATGCCGGGGATTGAACCCGGGTCGGCCGCGTGCAAGGCAAACGCCCTACCCGCTGTGCTATCGCTCCGGCCCCCTAGTGACCCCTTCTCTATTCCATCTGCCTTCTCCCCTCTACTCATGAAGCAGTCTTCCAGCTATAGGGCAGTCCCCCTGGCCCTTGTATCTCCTGTCCTTGGATGTCAGTCTCGTGTTATGTTATTCTATACTCCACAAATGAGTGCAGCCCTTCTATACCTGTCCCTCTCTTTCTGACTCATTTCACTTAGCATAATATTCTCCATGTCTATCCATTTATAAGCACATTTCATGACTTCATTTCTCCTAACAGCTGCATAGTATTCCATTGTGTAGATGTACTAAAGTTTCTTTAACCAGTCATCTGTTCTTGGGCACTTGGGTTGTTTCCAGATTTTGGCTATTGTGAACAGTGCAGCAATGAACGTATAGGTACAGATGTTATTTCGACTATAGGTATAGATGTCATTTCTACTTATAGGTACAGATGTCATTTCTACTATAGGTACAGATGTCATTTCTACTATAGGTACAGGTGTATTTTTGTTGTTGCTATTGTTTGGGACCCAGACCCAGAGTCAGGGCTTATACCTGGCTCTGCACTCACTCCTGGTGGCCATCAGCTGGGTTGGCCACGTACAAGACAGGCACCCTACCTGCTGTACTATCTCTCTGGTCCCTGCAGGGACTTTTTCTTCTTCTTAAAAAAAAATCGTTAAGACACTTTATCCCCCCGCACCCACCTTTTTTAATTGAGTCACAGTGAGATATACAAAGTAGTTCAGATTGGGTTTCAGCCATGTAATGCTCCAATTCCCATCACTACACCAGTACGTCAGTGTATGTTTCCCACCAACAGTGTCCCCAGTTTCCCTCCCATCCTACCCCGTCCCCCCTCTCATTTGCCTCTCTCCCATTCTCCTCCATTTTGGGCATTATGGTCTGCAGTACAGATACTGGAAAGGTAATCATGTATGTCCCTTTCCCTCCTTTCAGCACTCAGTTCTTGTCCAGGGTGATCATTTCCAACTACTACCGCCATACTCCATAATGGTTCCTTCCTAACTGCCCTTTGCCCCCCGCCCACTGTGGCAAGCTTCCAACCATTGAGTTTTATTTTTTTAATTAAAGAACTGTAATTTACAGAGTTATTGATAGTTGAGTTTTAGGCAGGTAATATTTCAACACCAATTCTAACACCAGTATCAACTTCCCTCCACCAGTATCCCTATATTCTCTCCCCCCCCAACCCCCACTGGGAGTTGAACCCCGATCTCCTTCGTGCCAAGCAAGTCTAGCCCACTGAGCTGTCTCTGCAGCTCTCTTGGCTGTCCATGGTTGTTTACCTCTCCGTGCTGCGTTGTGTACATCCCTGACCCAAACACGGGAAGCAGGAGGATGACGAGCACAGGCCTTCTAGGAAAAGAGTGGGAGAAACTTGCTCACTAGTCTGCCAATATTTAGGGGACTGCAGGGAGAAGGAGAAGCTGTTTCATAACCCTAAAGAGCTCTGGCCACGAGGGAGGGAGTTTGGGTTCTTGTCCCGCCTCTGCTGTTCATGTGCCGTGTCCCTGGCCCCTGCTCCTCCAGAGGCGAACCGTCCTGCTCGCGAGTTCACTGAATACCACATTATACTCCTTGCAAGCATTAACTCTTTAAATCCTCTAATAAGCCCACAGTCAGGCCCCCGATTTAGACATAAGAAAATCAAGGGACTGAGAAATGAAGGAAGCAGAAATTCTCAGAGGGAGAAAAACAGTTTAGAAGTGCAAACCCTGGGGCCGGAGCGATGGCACGGCAGGTGGGTGCTTGCCTTGCATGCAGCCGACCTGGATTCTCTCTCTGGCATCCCATTTGGCTCCCGGAGCACCACTGGGAGTACTTCCTGAGTCAGAACCAGGAGTAACCCCTGAGCAACACTGTGTGTGGTCACAAACATTCCCCAACAAACAAAACAATAAAAGTACAAAGGCGGAAAGGGAGTAGGCGGTCTTCAAGGAGCCCTGTACATAAACCAGGGCAGTAGAGGACAATAGGGAACTCATAGGTCTAGGCCTGTTGGAGGGGACCCTTAACTTCTGTGTTTTATTATTTTGTTTTGTTCTAGGGGCTGAGTGCCACACCCAGTGGTACTAAGGGACAACTCCTAGCCTGCTGGTGCTCAGAAGACCAGGCGAAGCTGGGGATCAAACTTAGGCCTTCTGCATACACTGTCTGTCTGTCTGTCTGTCTCTCCTGAGTTCTGTGTTTTGTTTGCCTTTTAGCCTGTAGCTATTCAGGAGTCACAATCCCAGTTTCCAAATGAGATCTGATTTCATCCCTCCACTGTGCCCTCTGTGATTTTGGGGCAAATCTGTGGCACCCCAGGCTGTAAATACAATTCTTTTTTTTTTCTTTTTGGGTCACACCCGGCGATGCACAGGGGTTACTCTTGGCCCTGCACTCAGGAATGACTCCTGGCGGTGCTCAGGGGATCAGGTGGTATGCTAGGAATCGAACCCAGGTCGGCCGTGTGCAAGGCAAGTGCCCTACCTACTGTGCTATCGCTCCAGCCCCTGTAAATAGAATTCTTTTTTTTTTACAGCTTATAACACAACTTTTATTAGAAAAGTTATACATAACATAGCATCAACTATTTTCAAGAACAATATTAAACCCGATAAGCAACAAAAACCAGACTAACAAAATGTGTAACAAGTAACTAATGACCTTTCTATAATCAAACATTCAATTATCTACAATGTCTTTTTACAAAGGGAGAAAAATCCATGGTTTACAGGCACATCATATTGAAAATAAGCTGCAATAGCAAGTAAATAGAATTCTTGAGCAAAGGAGGAAACCCCCATTTACAGAGCCTCTCGGTCCTTCTTGGGCGCCTCATTCTCTGTTTAGCGTAGAGGCTTGAGACTGAGAGCCCTCGGCTTCTTCTTGGCCTCACGGCCAGTTGCCAGCAGCCAGCCAGGCTCTGTGTGATGTGCCTGGCCCAGGAGCCCCTGCTCCTACTAAGGTGTGAGCGATGTGTGTGCTGGGCCCCGGTGCCTGCCTTGCAGTTCCAGCCGCACTCTGTGATCTGTGCTCTCTGGGAAAACTCAGCTGGTGGCCCCTGGCTTTGCAGGGCAGGGAGGATGGTCTGTCTGGGCTGCCAGGTCTGTGCTGCTGGTTTGAGTGCATCTGGACCTCCTGGGGAACCGACTCTTCAGGCCCTGCACTCACACGAAGCCGGCTTGTGTTCCAATGGACCCCGAGCTCTCTGGAATGAGGGGAACACAGACACATTGGGGACCTGCTATCAGGGCTGGCCCGTGCTGGCCTGGAAGCTGTGTCTGACGGTGCGGGCCCAGGTCCTGAGACCCGAGAACCCCCATTCTTCCTCTTTGAAGGCCCCTGGCTAGCTCTAGCCCACCCTCTCAAGGGCTCCCACATTGCCTGTCTGCGGACTTGCCTGCTTGATGTCATATCAGCATTTCTGCCATTCTTTCTCTCAGCAGAGGGAAAGAAGGAAGATGTCGGGGCGGAAATGGCCAGGAAAACACAGCGCAGGGGAGAGGCCCCTCTCACCTGTTCAAGCCCAGCTCGGCTCTTCCAGGAATAAACTTCCCCCAAATTAAGCTAGTTTTCTTTCAGTGGAGGTCTAATCAGCATCTGTTAGTTCACGTGCACAGCAGAATGATTCACCCTCTGTCTGTCTTGGGAGATGATCGCAAGAAGGCGAGTTTATATCAATCAACATCCAACTTTTTAAAAACTCTGTGATGAGAACTCTGGAGATCATTTCCTTGGCCCTGTTCAGGCGAGCAGGGGAGCACCAGGGTCACTAGCCCCGGTTGCCATGCCGCCCCTCACATTCCTAGTGATGCCACCACTGCACATTTGGACCTGCTGACCCCCTCCACCCATTTCACATACTTCCCCCCACAGCCCCTGGCAGCCGCCACTGCAGCAGAGCTGGGTGATTCCTCTGTTGCCCTGCCCCGTAGAAGTGAGTTCACAGGGCACTCGTCTTTCTCAGCCTCACATATTTCCCTTAGCATAATACCCTCCGGTCAGTCGTGTTGGTGCAAGGCCAAGATTTCATTCTTTCTCCAAGCTGGGTGATGTTCGGGTCTGTGTGCATATAGAACCATGCAGAACCACGCCCACTCACCGCCTGCAGACTCAGCGTTTCTGTATCTTTGCTGTTGGAAGTAACACTGCAGTACTAGTGGGGGCATACACAGACGTGTATATTCATATTCGTGTTTTCTCTGGGGGCACTGGGACTGAGCAATGCTCGGGGACTACTCCTGGTTCTGTGCTCAGGAGTGATACCTTGTGGTGCCAGGGGCCCGTATGTGGTGCCAGGGAGTTGAAATATGAAATAGGGATGCCAGGCAAGCGAATCACAGCCTTTTTATCCCGGCCCCCAGAGTTTTCTTTTTACTTTGGGTGAATATCCAGAGTGGGATTGCTGATCATATGGAGTTCTATTTTTCAATTTTGAGGAGAACTTCCATGTTGTGTTTGATAGTGACTGCGACAACTTCCGTTCCCTGCAGGCTGGCCTTTCCCCATGCCCTTGGAGCACTTGCTGTGCCTTCTCTGATGGTGACTGTTCTGCCCCGGGCGGCTGACAGCTGGCTGTGGTCCTCATCTGTGGTCCTCATCTGTGTTTCCCCACTGACCAGGGAGGCTGAGCTTTGCCTCTCTGACTACCTGAAGTTTTCTTTGGGGAAATGTCTCTTCAGAGCACTCCATTCTTTTTTTTTTTTCCTTTTTGGGTCATACCTGGTGATGCCCAGGGGTTACTTCTAGCTCATGCACTCAGGAATGACTCCTGGTGGTGCTCAGGGGACTATATGGAATGCTGGGAATCGAGCCCAAGTCGGCCGAGTGCAAGGCAAACACCCTACCCGCTGTGCTTTCACTCCAGCCCCAGTGCTTCATTCTTTACTTGGATTGTTTGGCTGTTTTCTCTGTTTTGTTTTGTCTTTTTTTTTTTTTTTGCTTTTCAGTTGTGCAAATTCTTTGTATGTTTTGGATAGTGACCTCCTTGTCAGATGAGTGAATTCCAAACATTTTTCCCATTCAGGTGATTGCTTTTTCACGTTGCTGACAATTTCCGTTGCTCTGCAGAAACCTTTGGGTTTGATAGAGTTTGATAGTGTTTATTTTTGGTTTTGTGCCTTTGCTTTTGGAGCTAGATTCCCCCCAAAATCACCTCTTACACTGATGACAAGGTTACATGCCATCTTTCCTTTCCTGGTTATGGAATATAGTCAATTAACTGGAGACCTTATGTTTTTTCATTTCTTACATTGACTTTTTTTGTTTTTAGTGAAGCAAGGTCATTTTTGTGGAAACTTATTTAGAAAGATGTAAAGGGAGGGAAAGAGAGAAGCAGCACATGTTCCAGAGCGAACACAGGTGTCTGCAGAGTGGAAATAGCCAAGCAAAGAAACTCCGAGACAAGAGAGATCCCTGGCCAAGAGGGAACTCGGGCTTGAAGAAGGTCCCCCCTTTGGGGTGTGGGGGTCCATACCTGCGGTTCCAGGTTTGAAATCATGCAGAGCCTGACCTCCAACCTGTTGAGCCTCTCTCTGCCCTACCCTGCCCCCCCTGCTTTTTAAACCAGCGTGGAAGACCATGCTCTAGTTGTCTGGTGGGATAGAACACAGAGGCCAGCGCGGAGTCCCAGGAATCTTTCTCAGCAACAGCAAACGATAACTGGCATACATTGGTCTGACATACAAGTGGACGTCTCTCTTTTCAGAGTCCAACAATGCAGAGAATACAGACCTATCTGTTACTGAGCTCGCATTGCATAATAACACTGTGCGGGTCTCAGGGGCACACGCTTGTGAATCAGCGTGTGTATTCACTGCATCAAGTTCACTATCGAAAGTCTAAACGTGTCCTCCATGCATTTATCTCAGCTTACCCACCCTCTCTCTCCTCTTTCCCTCTGACAACCACTAATGGGTCTTCGGGCTTAAAAGTTTGTTTTTTTCTGTTTCATTTAATTCATCTGTTTTCCCCATCTGCAGCATGAGTCAGACCATATGGCATTTGCCTTTCTCTGTCTGACTTATGCCACTAAGTGTGTCCTCCTGTTGGTCTCCACAGCCAGATGGTTGCCTGTGACAGGGTTTCATCTTTTGGGTTTTGTTTGTTTGTTTATTTTTATGGGGCCACACCCAGCTCAGGGGTTAGTCCTTGAGGTGCTTGGGGGACCATATGGCATGCCGGGGATCAAACCCGGGTTAGCAAGTCTAACTCCCTAGCAGCTGTACTATCTCTCCTGTTTATTTTGTATTTAGGGCCACACCAGTAATGCTGGGGGTCTACTCCTGGCTCTGCACTCAGGTGGTGCTCAGGGGACCACATGGGGTTCTGGGGATGGAACCCACACCAGCCGTGTACCAGGCAAGCGTCCCGCTGGCATTACTATCTCACTGGTCCCAGGGTTTCATCATTTTTATAGCCGAATAGTGCCCTATCTCCCTATCTACAGTCTGGATCTTAGAATCAAAACATTCGACCAAGACAAAAGATAAATAAGAAACCGGCTTCCCTGGGCCAGGCCAGTTCACAGACCTGTCTGGGGTCCCATGGCGCGTTCCTTTCTCTCCAGGTCGCGTTCGTCACAGAACCTCTAAGAAGCCTCGGTATATCCTCTGTTTATAGCCACACTGGCCCCTTCTCAGGCTTACCGACCGTTACCCCCGACACACTCGTGGTAGATTCCAACCACTGATTAGTCCTCCCGGGCCCAGAAAAACCCTTTCTTAAAGGAGCGTCTTGACTTTCTTATTTGAGCACGTCTTCATGAAGGCGGACGCCAAGACAGGGAGGCAGCCAAATGCATTTTAATTGAGTCAAGTGGGACCTGCTTTTAATCAGGTCTTTTCATATTAGAGCTTCTAGAAAGTGCCTGGAGATCTTTTAATAATCTTGCCAAATTGGTGTTTCAATTTGGGTTCTCGTGAGTGTTTAGTGAGCCATTGATAAATTAACTAGCTCCCCGTGGAGATAGCGAGCCTCCAAGGACGCAGCCTTAAATGAAAATGAAGTGTGAAATCACAATGGGAAGGAATGTGAACGGAGAGAGCCTTGATCAGGATGGTTCAGAAATCCATTGGAATTTGCCGAATGTTTGTTTGTTCTCATTTTCCTTGTGAACGCAGAGTGTGTAAGTGTGTAAGCAAGTACTTGTTACTTGCTTCCCTGGAGGACTCTCCCCTCCTTTCCTGCCTGGGTATATTTGGGGCAGCTGACTCTGTTTACCCAGTATGCACGTTCCCCCTGCAGACTGCCAGACCAGTCCGTGCAACCGGAGAGGTCTGGTTGCCGAGGCCTGAGGAGGGGTTGGTTAACACCGGAAGTGGGCTCCCAACCCCAGGCTTGGACCCAACACTGCGCTCCTCCTCCTCGTGTTCCTCCCTGGAATACCAGTCCCTCCCATCACGCCTCTTCAGGGATTAAAGGGGACCCAGTGTGACATGCACCTTCCATCCAAGTCTTTTTTCTTTCTCCTATTTTGGGGCCACGTCAGGCGGTGCTCAGAGCTCGGCTCTTCCTCACTCTGTGCTCAGGGATCACTTCTGTTAGGACTCAGGGGATTATGTGGGATCGAACCCAGGTTGACCCTGTGCAAGGCGAGCGTCCTACCTGCTGTGCTACCGCTCCAACCTCCCAGTTTTGCATCTTTAAGGACTTTTGAATGACTGATTTTGAAAGGAATTCAGACACACGTATGCCCAGAAGCGCAGTGGTGTGGTTAAGGAAGGTCGAAGAGCTGAGGGGAATGTTTTAGATGGTTCCTTTTCTCCAGGTGGCAGGAAAGAAGAACCCCAGTCCGGCCCTGTCCTGCCAACTTTCTGGCCCCAAAGCTGGAACCCCAGATGGAAAGATGGGAGGGCACCCACAGTTTGGGCCATACTCCCCTCCCTGGGTGACCGTTTAGGCCAGGGGCCTGGAGACTAGAGGCAGCTGCGTGTCCCTTGGGCGTTCTGGGGGACAGCGGGGAGCAGGAACGGGGTGGACGAGCTTGTGAGCCCGTGACCAGGAGCCGGGCTTCCTCTCCCTCTCCCTTCCCCTCTTCTTTTTTCTTTCTTTCTCCGCTCCAGCTTTGGGATCGCATCTGGCAGTGTTCAGGGATGTCTCCAGCTCCGTGCTCAGGAATTCCTCCCCCGTGGGCATGGGACCCACCCTGAGCTTCCCGCCCACAGAGTGGGAATTCAGCCAGCCCAGCCCTGTATCTCCTATGGGGGCACGAAGATGGGAGAGAGAAGTGCTGGCTTAGTATGTGCTGAGTAGCTTTTGTGTATACCGGATAGCTTATGACAGATCTTTTTCAGGGTAGGAGGGGGGATGAGAATCTCCCAAGGGGTACTCAGGAGTCCTGGGGCTCCTCCTGGAGATTCTTGGCCATCCATACCCGTGCTTCCAGGTGAAGGCCTGAAGATGTGCACTAGGGGTCTCTCACCCGGGGCCCCCCAGGCCACACCTGGAGTTACTCCAGAGCCTCCTGGGCTGCACCTGGCCACTGCTTAGGGGGCCGTGTGTTGCTGGGGACCCACCCGGGGCATATGGTGTATTTTGTTGATTGACTTGTGAGTATTGAACCATCCTTGCATCCCCAGGATGAATCCTACTTGGTCATAGTTTGTGATCTTTTAGATGTGTCGTTGGATCCTACTTGCTAGTATTTTGTTGAGGATCTTTGTGTCTGTGTTCATCAGGGATATTGGCCTGTAATTCTCATTTTTTTTGGTGCTGTCTCTGTCTGCTTTTAATATTAAGGTAATATTTGCCTCATAGAAACTGTTTGGAAGTGTTTCAGTTTCTTTAATTTCCTGGAAAAGCTTGAACAGGATTGGGGGTAGGTCCTCATTAAAGGTTTGGAAGAATCCACTAGTGAATACATCTGGGCCAGGGCTTTTGTTTTTGGCAAACTTTGATTACTATTTTGATTTCTTTGGTAGTAGTACGTCTGTTCAGGTATTTCAGGTTTTCTTAGGTCAGTTTTGGGAGATGGTAGGAGTTCAGGAATTTATCTATTTCTTTGAGGTTCTCTTGTTTTGTTTCTCTTGTTTTGTCCCACCACCATATTTGGGATGTTTCCATTCCAAACCCCTAAATTCTCAAAGTAATCTCTTATTATCCTTTGAATTTCTATGGTTTCTGTTGTGATATCCCCCTTTTCATTTCTGATTCTGTTTATTAGGTGTCTCTATCTCTCTTTCCTTGTGAGTCTTCCTAGTGGTTTGTTTATTTTCTCAAAGAACCAGCTCTTAGTTTCATTGATTTTTTTAATTGTTTTTTGGGGTTTCCATGTTGTTAATTTCTGCTCTTAAGTTTTATTATTTCTTTCCTCCTGCCTGGTTTGGACTCCTTTTGTTGGTCATTTTCCAAGATCTTAAGTTGTGAGGTTAAGTTACTTATGTGGGCTTGCTCTTCCTTCCTGAGGAATGTTTGTGGTGCTATAAGCTTTCCTCTTAATACTGCTTTTGCTGTGTCCCATAAGTTCTGGTAACTCGTGTCTTCATACTTGTTTGTTTTCAGGAATCTTTTGATTTCCTCTCTAAGCCACTGGCTGTTCAGTAGTGAGCTGTTTGGTTTGAATTTCTGTTTCTGTGTGTGATTTATTTCTATTTTCAGTGCATCATGGTCTGAAAAGATCTTTAATACAATTTCTATCCTCTTAATTTTATGGAGGTATGTTTTGTGGCCCAGCATGTGGTCTATCTTGGAGAATGTCCTGTGTGCACTGGAGAAGAATGTCTATTCAAATTTGGGGGGATGAAATGTCCTATATATATCTAATAAGCCCTTTCTTCATTTCTTCCCTCAGATAAAGTATGTCCTTGCTGAACTTGAGTCTGGTTGATCTATTGAGAGGTGATAAAGCGGTGTTGAAATCTCTAATTATTATTGTGTTGCTATCAATGTCTTTCTTCAGGTTTATGAGCAGTTGTTTTTAAGTATTTTGCTGGTCCCTCACTGGGTGCATGTACATTTAGGAGTGTGAATTCTTCCTGATATATAGATCCTTTGATCACTAAGAAATGACCTTCACTGTCTCTTGTAACCTTACTCAGTATGAGATCTATGTGGTCTGATACTAGTATGGCCACTCAGTTTTTTGGGGGGGCACTTTTTGCTTGTAGAGTTGTTTTCTGTCCTTTGGCTGTGAGTCTGTGTCTTCTCTGACTGTTCAGATGTATTTCTTATAGGCAGCAAAATGTTTGATTCAATTTTTTTTTTATTAAATCACCATGTGGAAAATTATAATGCTTTCAGGCTTAAGTCTCAGTTATACAGTGCTGAAATAACCATCCCTTCACCAGTGCCCATATTCCACTACCAAAAAAACCCCAGTATACCTCCCAACCCCCACCCACCCACCCCCGCCTGTGTAACTGATAAATTTCACTTTACTTTCTCTTTACTTTGGTCACATTCAATATTTCAAGAAAAAACTCACTATTTTTCAAGTCCAACGCCTTAACCACTCGGCCATCGCTGCAAAAACTCACTATTTTTGTTAGGAGTTCCCCACTAGAGTCAGACCTGCTGTGAAGAGATATGAGGTTTTGGATTTCTGTATCTTAGCAACTAAGTCCAGGGAAATTTCTTCCAGAAATTGGATCATTGCAAGCTTGTATCTCTCATTAGTGGTCCTCATAATATGGCGGTCGCCACGCCGTTCCCCCTTTCCCTCCCCACCACCAGCAAGAAAAGAGAAAAACCTTTCCCCTCCTGGGCAGGCATGGGGCCGAGGCTTAGTTCTCAGTCTGGAGACATTCTGCAAGGAGCTGCCGGTACCCAAAGTAGTTTATCTGGCCTCTGGAATCATGCTCGTGCAGCTGCGGTGAGGCCGCACCTGTGCGGCCGCTGGGATCACATCTCAGCCTGGGTTCAATTTTTGTATCCATCCTGTCACTCTGTGTCTTTTAATTGTTGTGTTTAGCCCATTGACATTGAGAGAAATTATTTTTAAGGGGTTTTGTCCCATGTTTCTGTAGTAGTTTTGTGTGTTTAGGGGGCTTGTCTAGTCTTAAAGTAGCCCATTTAGTTTTTCCTGCAGCCATGGTTTTGAGTCTGTGCAGTTCCTGAGTTGTTTTTCTGTGGAGCTGTGTGTTGTTCCTTCAAGTGTGAATGCGAATCTGGCTGGGTAGAGTATTCTGGGTGAGTCATTCATTGAGTTTGTTTACTATAGCCCCCTACTGTCTTTGCACCCGGAGAGTTTCATCAGGTAAGTCTGCGGTGAATCTTAAGGATGCTCTTTTTTATTTATTTTTAATTTTTAAAAAATTTTATAAGGTAGTTCACAATATTTGATTACATTTAATATTCAAGCATCAACCTCACCACCATTACACCTTCCCACCACCATATTTGGGATGTTCCCATTCCAAACCCCAATCCCTGTCCCAAAGCAGAACCAAAATAATATATTTTGTGTTTTTTGTTAGGAAAAACAGCTGAAAATGCTACAAAAAAGTATTTATAGAGGAAAGAGTGTGAAGATTGTTCTATTTTGGCAGGGGCCATTAAGACTTTCTGTAAGTATCACTAACTTGTTTAAGGTTGAGCCTTGTGAACTTTTTATATATAACAAGATACCAAGAGTCTATTGCCCATGCAGGAGAGCCTTGCAAGCTCCCCATAGCATATTCGTATCCCAAATACAGTAAAAGATGTATACATACCTCTTGGAGAGCCTGGCAAGCTACCGAGAGTATCCCGCCTGCACCGCAGAGCCTGGCAAGCTACCCACGGTGTATTAGATAAGCCAAAAACAGTTATGATAGGTCTCATTTCCTTGACCCTGAAAGAGCCTCCAATGTTGGGAAAGATGAGTAAGGAGAGGCTGCTAAAATCTCAGGACTGAGTGTAATAGAGACGTTACTGGTGCCCACTCGAGTAAATTGATGAACAACGGGTTGACAGTGGTACAGTGATATGCATATATATATATATATATATATATTTCTATCTATGATTGATTGGTTACTATTTGAACCCCATCAAATGTGGTGTGGTACTCTTAGAGAATGGGTAGCATGTGTCTTATGATGTGTCTCTCGGCCACACATGTGGTCGCTTGGTCCAGGAATACATTCACTCGTGCGTGAGGCTTGACCTGCATGTGTGGGGAGCGGCTTCGAAGGATGCTTCTTTATAAGAAATTTCCTTCTTTGATCTTGCTGCTTTCAAAATTTTTCTCTATCTGTAGTTTTTATCATTCTGGTAAGGATGTGTCTTGAAGTATTTTATTTGAATTTATTTTAGCAGGTGCCCTTTGGGCCTCCTGAATCTGGGTGTATGCACACTTCAGCTCCGGGAATGTCTCAGCAATTATGTCTTTGACAGTTGCTTCTTCATCAGGGTTTTCTTTCTGTCCCTCTGGGACTTGAATGATTCTTATGTTATTCTTCTTGACTTCATCTTGATTTTCTCTTGATATCTGTTGGTATAATTCTGTCATCAGCAGCTGTTACTCTGCTGCTGAGGCCTTCCACTGACTTTTTCATTTCACTTGCCAAAATTTTTTTTTCCCTTTTGGGTCACACCTGGCGATGCACATGGGTTACTCCTGGCTTTGCACTTAGAAATTACTCCTGGCAGTGCTCAGGGGGACCATATGGGATGCTGGGAATTGAACCTGGGTCATCTGCATGCAAGGCAAGGCCCTACCCGCTGTGCTATCGCTCCAGCCCCTCACTTACCAAATTTTAAAGGTCTTTAATTTCTGCTTGTATTTTTGTTTGAATCTTCCTCATTTCTGCTCTCATATCCTCTTGTATTTTATCAGCAGTGTGTTCCATTTCTTCTTGAGCTCCTTACACTTCCTTAAAAGTTCCATTCTAAATTCCTTATCTGAGAGGTTATATAGTTCATTATTACTGTTTGATTCATCTGGGCTAGCAACTTCACTTACTAAGCCTGGTAAGTTTCTGCATTGATTTACCATTATGACCTTTGCGTTTTGTAGTTTTTCCTGTGTGTTGTTGTATGTTTTGGCTCCTGCAGTTGGGCTGTCTTTGTATGTTACTGTAGGTTACGGATTGGTAAAGAAATATGAGACCTGGGTTAACTAATACCTCAAATGTAGGGTATAGATGAAATAACTTCTTCCTGTGGACGCTCTTGCATCTGTATGGTTCTGTGGCTAGAGATTTCAAAGGTGTGCCTTGAGCAGTAGATCCGGGGGTGATGCTGAAGGTCCACACACCTGGTTTGAGAAGTTAGATTCATGCGTTGGGGGTGAAGGCTGGCAGGGGAGGGCAATTCTCAGGCATGCTGCTGGTAAGTGGAGCTTCCTTGGGGCGGGGGTGGGGTGGGGTGGGGTGGGAAGCTCCACTTACCAGCAGTTTCAGGCTGAGAGAAGGGTATCACTGGCCATCAGGGTCCACACACCTGGTTTGAGAAGTTAGATTGGCACATTGGGGGTGATGGATGACATATATATATATGTATATATATATACATACATATACATATGTATATGTGTGAATATGTATGTATGTATATATATGTATATATATAACAGGTTTGTTGAAGGAGAATTCTTAGTCTAAGGTGAGTGTGGAACTTCTTGATGTGTAAGAAGAAAAAGACCTAAAATAAAGAAAATTCCTGCCCCAACTGGAATGTTGCTAGGCAAAGAAGTGACCGCAAGCCCAGAGTCGGGGTGCTAGTCACTCCCAGAGTGGAGGGCACCTCTAAGAGCAAGTTTTCAGATTCCAGACTTTCCCCAAAGTTCTGCCATTGCTTTTCTCTCCCCAGTTTCAGTATAGATCTGAATTCTGGAGTGTTTATCAGTCTTTTCCCATCAATGTCTCCAAGCATTGAGGAATTAGAGTTCATTGCTGCTTTGAATCACAAAAGGCTTCAGAATGAACTTAACTCAAGATCTAGATATACAATTGATCAATTTGCCCCAGCTCTGTAGTATGTAGGATTTTAGAATAATAACCAGAATTAGCCAGAACATAACAGAATTACAGGATATTTCACATAATTTTCAGGCATTCACATCAGCATCAATATATATTATATTAACTAATATATTAATTGGGCTGGAGCGATAGCACAGCAGTAGGGCGTTCGCCTTTCACGTGGCCGACCTGTGTTCGATTTCTCTGCCCCTCTCGGAAAGCCCGGCAAGCTACCGAGAGTATCGAGCCTGAGCGGCAGAGCCTGGTAAGCTGCCCGTGTGTATTGGATATGCCAAAAACAGTAACAATAAGCCTCTCAATGAGAGACGTTACTGGTGCCTGCTTGAACAAATCGATGAGCAATGGGATGACAGTGAATATATTATATTAATTATGCTACGTACATTATTATGTTAGGAAAGTGAACTATTTCTGCTTATATGATAGTGTTTTCTGTGAAGTTTCAGATTGCTAAAATTGGTTTGATTCGTTTATATCTTTCTCTTCCCACAAGGAGAGAAAACAATTGTGTTTCTTAGGAGTTGTTTTCTAGTGGCCCATGTTTCTTTTCCTTTAATCAGTCGAAAATTTATTATTTTCCTAGAATTTTGATTTCGGGGTATTTTGGTCATAGGTATTAAACACACACACACACACACACACACACACACACACACTTTACTAACAAACAATACTTGATTATCCAGCTAATCAAAAGGGCAAAGCTTTAGATGCAATATAAAACCTCCCAGAATAGAATGAAAACTTAGTTCTTTTCAAATCAAGACTACATTTACTTAAAGTAATTCAAGATCTGATGTTAAAACTGACACGAAACTTATGAAGATTTGTTTTTGTTTTGTTTGGGGGCCACACCCGGTGGTGTTTGGGGGATACTCCTTGCTCAGTGCTTGGGACTCGCTCCCAGGGTGCTCGGGGAGCTATGAGAGAGCCGGGCTGGACTCTTTTCCTCTCGCCCAAAGTTATTATGAAGTTATTTTAATCAAGTATAATGGTCTGGGTTTTCTAGGTACACTGTTTAAACAATTTTTCAGTCTGATAGGAAATGCTGACCACAGTCTTAAGAATGCTCTGTACTTTTCACAGGTGAAAGTGCTCAGTCTCATTTTACGTTAGAATGCTCCGGATGTTAAACTCGGTCTTAACGTCCTGCACTCCCCAGTGCTATGCTTGAGTATGTAGCATCTTGATGGGGTGAGAGCCATCATGCAGTGGGTAGAAGGTGCTTGCCTTGCATGTGGCCAACCCAGGTTCGATCTCTGGTACTGCATGCGATCTACCGAGTCCTTCCTGAGTGCAGAGCCAGGGGTAAGCCTTGAGCATTGCTTGGTGTGGTCCAACATGGAAAAAAAGACACAAAGGTGGTTAGCTATAGAGTAAGCTCATCCACAGAAGGAGAGTATTTTGTGGTGGTGTTTTAATTCAGATATCTGGGTACTGTGAAGCATGCAGTTTCTTTTTTTTTTTTTTTTTTTTTTTTTTTTTTTGCTTTTTTGGGTCACACCTGGTGATGCACAGGGGTTCTTCCTGGCTCTGCACTCAGGAATTACTCCTGGTGGTGCTCGGGGGACTATATGGGATGCTGGGAATCGAACCCGGGTCGGCCGCGTGCAAGGCAAACGCCCTACCCGCTGAGCTATTGCTCCAGCCCCAAGCATGCAGTTTCTGATCTTCCCTTTGTCGCAGATATTCCTGGGTGAGAAGCGGGATGTGTATTCTCTGCCAAAGTTAAAACAATGTTTGAATAGACTTGACACTTTCTTGGTTCCCGATTCAGCCCCAACAGCTGCTGTTCCCTTCCTGTCCCTCTGTGTGGCTTTTGCATGGAGTGGAGAAGCCCCTCAGAGGTTCTGCCTTGTTCTGAGTGCCCCGATGCATCTGCCCACGCCCTCAGCGGAAATGTGTTACCTTCGAGTCTGTAGAACCCAGTATCTTCCCAGACTGGTCCTTACCACGGGCAACTGGAGTCACATACAACCTCTCTCAAAAGATTTGTTTGAATCTTCCTCTTTTCTGCTCTCATATCCTCTTGTATTTTATCAGCAGTGTGTTCATTTCTTCTCTGAGTTCCTTACACTTCCTTAACAGTTCCATTCTAAATTCCTTATCCGAGAGGATATAGAGTTCATTCTGATCTATCTGTGTCCTCTCAGCGTGGCCAGGGGCATCTTCCTTGCCCCTGCCTCAATAGGCCAGGTCCACATTCAGCTCGATGCTGAAAGCTCTGCAAGAAACTTCCTCTGTTCAGTGTCCCCTTGGTTTGGGTGACTAAGGTCAGTGGAAGCCCAGGGGTCTCCCAGCACTGTTCCCACGTGGGAAGAAGTCAGATTATTTGGAACAGAGAGCACTGAGGTCCTTAAAGGAGAGAAGCGCTCTTCCTGTCTCAGTCCTTAGCCCTGTCCCTAATCAAAAGAAAGCAATCACTGCACTTCCTTTTCCTGGGAGGGAAGGGTGCAGTTTGGAAGGTATCATGCATGCGAGTATTTCTCAGTGAGTGCGTCTTCTTTGTTGGAGAGGTGAAAGATGTGGTCCTCTTTCTTTCTCACATAGTCCCTCTCTCCTGAGGCGTGGGCCCAGCCGTGTTGGGGGCAGCAGGGCTCCGCCCCGTGGTGTTGGGGAGTGACACTGGGGACTCAGCCCAGGATCCACCCTCGAGGAATTGCTTAGCCACCAGGCCGGTGTCTGGGCATCTCCTGTGAAGTCCTGCTGTCCTTTCTCCCCAACGCCTCCTGTCTCTTAGCATGGAGTATAGGCTCCTGGTTCCCCTGTCTTGCACAGGAATTCATAACCACGTCAGTCCTCCATGCATGTGTTACTAAATTGATTTTTCCCCCTTTGCTAATAACTCTGATGCAACCAGTCTGCTAATGCATCTGTTTTCATCACTCGTCCAGCCTGAGAAGAACCCAGAGGGTCAAAAGATCGTACCCTGTGCTCCAACAAAGCTTGGCACACGATGGGCATCCGGATGCCTATTGGAGTGAGTGAGCCATCATTGAGAAATGATGGGTAATTAGTGAGGATGATGACCAACACCTGGTCAGCAGCAGCACTGCGACTGGAACCCACAGCCTCCACCCTCAGGACCAGGGAGGCAGAGCGCTCGCCTTTCAGATGTATAAGGGATAAGCCCAGCACCTCAAAGCAAATTCAAAGCCAAAACAAAACTTCAAGTCTTCCCTAGCTCAATCTTTATATCATGGTGTTGACAAGGACAATAAAGTTCTCCCGGTCATGGGTTCCTTTCATGTAGGAGAGGATTTCATTTTTGTTTGCATCTTTTTGGCCACACCCAGTACTGTTTGGGGCTGCTTCCGACCCTGTGCTCGGGGCAGGCGGGGACCAGGCCAAGATAGGGAATTGAACCCTCATGCATCATGACTTTATAATGGTTCATTATAATTTTATAGTGGTGCAACAACCACCAAGAACCCCAAACCCGTGCGAAATAAAAGAACGATTGTATGTGGAGACCCTGGTTTTTAAAAGTCCTGTGTTTCCTCGAGAGTTATTGATGAGCACATGAGTCTTCATTGTTTATTTGTTGAGTTTTGGGCCACACCCAGCAGTGCCCAAGGCTCACTCCTGGCTCTGTGCTAAGGGATCACTCCTAGCGGTGCTTCGGCAGGTTGGTGTGGGGGATGGTTGGCCATGTGCAAGGCACGCACCTTACCCACCGCACTAGCTCTCTGGCCCTGGCTTCATAAGACTTTAAAAGAGGCTCCTGGAAGAAGGAAATACGTGGACAGTTTTTATGAGGAAGTGGTACTTTTTTTATGACAATTCTAAATTGGGATCAGTTTGTTATTGAAACAGATGACTAAAATAGGTCGTGCCTTAGGATGGCACGAGCACAAATAGGCTTTCATATGTCTCAGATCTTTGCCAAACGGGGTTTCACTCAAGGTGACCTAGGACTGGAGTGCTGGATGTCATGGGGCAAGGACTACGACAGGTGTGTGTCCCCACCAGCTGTGCATCAGGCGCTGTCAGAGAAGGGTACAGAGAGCCACGTGGCTGCCAGTGGCCTCTCCCAGCGTCGGCTGCCACGGATGCCCGTGGGTTTTGTTCTAGAGGTGTGCCTTGGTAATCAGACACAGAGGGTGTGGCATGGGTAACAGTGATCCTAGCCACACGAACCAGGTTCTGTGATAGACATATTAGTGTTACATGCCTCTTCATGCTTGTAAGTATATTCATATATGTATCCATTTGTATAGCTTATTGGGGGTTTTGTTTGTTTGCTTTGGTTTGGGGGGAGAAGGCCCCTGTGCTCAGGGCTTCCTAGCTGTTCCATGACCTTATTCCTGGCTCTGCACTCATGGGACACATCGGGGGTGTCAGGGATGGGATCCGGGTTGGCCACATTCAAGGCAGGTGCCTTACCTGCTATACAAGCTCCCTGGCCCCTTCATCTGTACAGTTTATGTGAACTAACTATATTTTTGTGTTTTCTGAAGTTCTCCCGGTCTTGGATTCCTTTAATGTACGAGAGGATTTCATTTTTGTTTGCATCTTTTTGGCCACACCCAGTACTGTTTGGGGCCGCTTCTGACTGTGCTTGGGGGAGGCGGGGACCAGGCCGAGTTTGGGAATTGAACCCTTATGCACAGCATGAACTCCAATCCTAATAGGCGGGATGGAATGGAAATGTAAAAATCTGAGATGCTGCAATGCTGTAATTGAATAATAAGGATGGTTACTTAACAATAGATGCCTGGCCTGTATTCCTGGTGTCCCGGACACCCCATCCAGCAGAATCCGCCACAAAGACAACCAAGAATTGAAACACAGGAGGGAAGAAGAGATTGGGAATTTAGAGTTGGGGTTTGAGGTTCTTGGTGGGGCAGGCAAGGTGAGAGGCCCTTGACCAAACACTCTCCAAGAGTTGGTGAGAAAGTGCGACTGGTGAGTTGGACTCCGTGTAATGACCTCTGAGGTGTGCCAGGAAAGACTTGGGTAGCCCCCTTTCCATCCTTGATTGCCGGAATGTCTTTGAGTGCCTTTGAGTGTCGCTCAGCCCGAGGCCAATCACTGAGCCCGCTGGTCTGTATTCAGGTTGCTGGTCTGTATTCAGGTTGCCCGTGTCCTGCCTCTCCACATCAGGATTTGTCTCTTTCTTTGCATAATCATTCCTCTCTCTGGGTAAGTAACCGGTAAATGAGAAATGGATAGTCTTGATGGGAGTGTCTTTTTATTTAAAGAGTTAGAGTGGGCCCAGGGAACAATACAAATCTAACTCCCACTGTTGAGTCCAAAAGTGCAGTTGGTTTCTTTGCAGTGTTGGCCAGGGCTGGAGCTCCTCAGTGGAGCAGCTGAGGCCCTGGGCTCCATCTGGAGGAGGAGGAAGATGGTGGTGGTGGTGGTGGGGTGATGGGGGGGTGTGGAGGAAGGGAAAGGGGAAGAGAATAAACATGCCGTTTTTCCTCCTCATCAGGGCAGACCAGGATGTTTCTTATTTCTGGCTTCTGTGGTCGCAGGTACAGCCCCACCTGGTCCAAGCTCTCACACTTCTCGTGTAGACACAGGAGTTCTAGAGAACCTGATAGGCCCTGAAGTGAAAGCTCTCTGTAAACTTCCAGAGGATGGTATTTTATGCAAAGTCTCATTAAGGCAGATTTTCAGTAAAAAATAGTTCAAACGCAAAGAAAAGCAGTTTCATTTTTTGTTTGTTTGGTTTTGGTTCTGGGGCCACACTCAAGGATGCTCAGGAATGACTTCTGGCCGTGCTCAGGGACCTTATGGGATGCTGGGGATTGAACCTGAGTCAGCTACGTGCAAGGCAAACACCTTACCTGCTGTACTATTACTCCAGTCCCAAGGCAATTACCTTTATTTAACTCCTGCCAGAAACTTCTCTGCTGCTCTTTCTACTGCCACTGTCCACCTCCAAAACAAAAAAGCATCGTTCTCTTACCACCTGGGTTACTGGTGAAAGTGTCCCCAAATCACCCCAAACTTGCAGGTGCCCAGGTTGGAAAGGGCTCTTCTCTCACAGGGAAGAAGCTCAGAGGTAGGCTGTCGAGTTTCACATCCACAAAATCACTGGGAACTGAGGTGCTTTCTGTCTTTGCCTCTGGGGATTCCCCCTGAGTCAGCTGGGAAAGGCCTTTCTCTCTGGAGTGTGGACCCAGTGGTGAGCCTCCCCAGAAACAGGCATCAGTTACAAGCAAAGAGAAGAATCTTCTTGGTGTAGTGTTCAGTGCTGCATAATCCCTTGCCTAGACCCACGGGCTCCTCCGACTGCAGAAAGTCCCCTTAGAGATCAGGATGATGATGAGACCTTTTGAACCACGATAAAACTAAGGGACTTGGCAGCTTTGGCCAAAGTAAAAGAGAAGGGAGAGGGGAAGACGGGGGATGCGAACATCGTGTAGTCTAGGTTAGTGCCATCCACTCGTTGTTGATGTTTCTGAGCGTCAGTCCTTCCAACGTCCCCATCACCTGCAGTACGCACCCTGCTTTATGGTAGGGGAACTGGAGTTCTCAAGGGTCTGTGTCACTTGTCCAAATGTCAGCCTTTTCATGGGCCTAAGGGGCTGGGGAGATAGCACAGGGGTGAAGGCACTAACCGGCCTGTGGCCAAACTCCAGTTCAGTGGTCACCTGAGCACCCGCAGGAGTGACCCCCGAGTCTGGCGGGGCTTACCGCTCTCCCTCCAACAAAAACAGAGATGGGGCTAGGATTGGAATACAGATGTATGCTCTACCTTCTAGAGGGAACAGACGTCAGGCTGTGTTTAGGAAGGCTTGTGACTCCTCCAGGTGACTTTACTAATAATCATGGAGACAGCCTAAGCTGTGCTAGGCGGTGAAGGGGGAGAATCGAAGGATAAACCTCCACACACAGCAGTGCTCGGAGGACCATGTGCCAGGGCTTGGACCTGGGACTCCTGCAGCGAAAGCATGTTTCTGACCTCCCACTGCAAGGCAGCGCGCTGGCACAGGGTACGGCTCCTGCCATGCACGGCACCCCTGAGCCTTCTCTCCAGCCCTGCCTTTTAACTTTTATGAAGCTTTTCTATTGCTCCTCCCTGCCCCCACCCACTTTCCCAGTCTTCTTGAGATAAACTGTGTAATGACTTAGTGATATTTTCACTTGATAGAGCTAAAGGATCGATTTCAAATAGACTGTCTGAGTCCAATTTTAATGAAGTTCTTGGTTTCTTTATCCCCCTGCCCCCCAGTCTTCTTGAGATAAAATGTATAATGACAGTGATATTTTCACCTGATTTAGCTGTAGGGCCAATTCCAAATAGAATGTCTGGCTCAGAGTATTTGTGCGATCCGATTATCTTTGAAAGAAGTGTTGATTTAGGAGCATGGTCTTGGAGTCAGTGCGAAGGGTCAGATCTCTGCTTTGTATGTGGGAGGCTCCGGTTAGATCCACGTTCCTACTTGGCGTGGTACTCTGAGCACTGAAAATGGAGCTGGGATCATAGCCCCTGAGTGGCCTCTAAAACAAAAGAAAAAGGTCCCAGAGCAATAGTGCAGCGGGTAGGGCTCCTGCCTTGCATGTGACTGACTTGGGTTTGGTCCCATGCACCCCGTATGGCCCCCTGAGCCCACAGGAACGATCCTGGAGCTCAGAGCCAGGAGTAAGTCCTGAGCACTGCAGGGTGGCCCCCAAACAGAAAGCAAAAACAAAGAAAAAAAAGTCAAAAATGGACTGAGTTGGTTCAGATAACAAACCTGTTACAGAGGAGATATGAATTAACCCTATTGATACACAGTCTTGATGGATCAGGCAAATTAGCAAGACAACTGATTTCTTACTCTGGCTGTTTAGGCACTTTCTCTCTCTCTCTCTCTCTCTCTCTCTCTCTCTTTCTTTCTTTTCCTTCCTTCCTTCCTTCCTTCCTTCTTTCCTTCCTTCCTTCCTTCCTTCCTTCCTCCCTCCCTCCCTCCCTCCCTCCCTCCATCCCTTCTACCTCTCTCTCTTTCTTTCTTCTTTCTTTCTTTCTTTCTTTCTTTCTTTCTTTCTTTCTTTCTTTCTTTCTTTCTTTCTTTCTTTCTTTCTTTCTTTCTTTCTTTCTTTCTCTCTCTCTTTCTTTCTTTGTTTCTTTCTTCCTTCCTTCCTTTCTTTCTGATTTTATTAGTTGAATCACTGTGAGATAGATCCTCACAAAACTGGTCATGATTGGATTTCAGTCATGCAGTGTTCCAGTACCCACCCTTCCACCTGTGTACATCTCCCGGCACCAGTGTGCCCAGGTTCTCTCCCGTCACCCCCAGCTGTTTGGGCACTTTCTGGTTGGAGAGCAGTGATGCCATTCTTAGCAGGGGCGTATCTCAGCAGGCACCAGCCTGCTGTTGCTGCTAAGTGCAACAGGAAGGAGGAGCTGAGAGAATCAACAGGTGGATTTTCTAGGATACTCTTGGATAGAGGCAGAATTTCCAGCTGCAGGCTAAATGCCTTCACTTTTTTTTTTAATTAACTCAGCCCCCCCCCACACACTTTATTTAAATACTATGGTTTGCAAAATTGTATATGATGATTTGCTACAGGTGTTCAGTATTCCAGCACCAGTCCCATCCCCACTATCACCTTCCCTCCACCCTTGTCACCATCTTCTCAGCCACTGCTCTAGCCTGCGCTGGTAGCAGGCCCACAATAGTATATTTTATATTGCTTGCTACCACTACATGACTAATGGAGTTTTGTGAAAATTGTATGTCACCACGAGGACATTAGGTCCTTGTCTGAGGGTTAACTAAGCTGTTGTTGCTAGTTGAGCCTCCTGTGTTCATGTTTTTGTTGATCGAGCTTATATGTTACATTCCCAATCTAGTGTGCTCCTACCCGAATGTTCGTGTTGTGGAGTTGGGAGATGTCCTGAGGCCACACGCTCCAGAAAATCCAAAGTATTTAACTGGGCAGTGAGCTTGCACGGCAGTGGTGGTAGGACATGGGGGGAGAGTTCGCCCGCCCCAACTTTGAGAAGGCTCGACGTTTTCAGCCAAAATCTCCAGTGTGCTTGACAAGTTTGGGCAGTTTGGTGTCTGTGGAGCTCAGGCGTGAGGTGCTGGAGCCTGAGGCCTGCCTGCAGCTGCTGGGGTGTGAGTGTGGCTGCCAGGGCTTTTGTGGGTGGGGGCTTGGCCTGTCCCCACCTGAGATTTCCCCGGAGGTCTCATCCGGGGACCACTGTGTCTGAGAAATTTTTACAGCTGGTAGATCTCTCTTGAGGTTTAATTATGAGTCTCTGGAGCAGGGCTGGCAGATGAGCTTTCACAGTGGTGGCTGTGACTGTGGGTGTGGCTGTGGGGCTTCCGGAAGTACAGGGAGGTGGGAGGAGGTGCCCACCCCATCTCCCAGGAGGCCCAGGGTCTTCAGCCAGAAAAACCCCCATGTGCCTGAAATTCTTGGCAGTTTGACCTTCACCTCCTTGAGAGCTATTCCAACCTACTTAGCCAGGAACTGGTTCTTCCTCCTCAAGTTCAGAAGTGCTCCCCAAGTTCATAACGTGCAGATGTAGCGACCGGGCTTCCAGTCCACTAGTTACAGCTGCTCAAAGATAAAGCTCAGAAGCTGGCGTCTCTGGTCAGAATTCTATCCACAGAAAATTTTTCTTGACTCGTCAAGGTTTGAACAATTTAATTTCATCATCGTTATTGAAAGCTGATAGAGCTTGCATGAAAGCAGTAAAAACTTATGGTTCCCAGATCTAGGAACCACTGAGATGAATTTCTGCTCTGCAGCAGTTTGGCGGGGTTGGGAGGGAACTGTTCCCCGTGCCCACACCTGCTCGGCCCCTTCTCCCGTGCCATCGCTGCTAAACGCAGCTTGGGCCTTGCTGCTCGAAGGCAAGAGTTCTTCTTTGGTTCCTTTCCCCTTGTGACCAGAATGTTACCTGGTACATGGTGAATTAAAGAATGTCGTCGGAAAGAAAGAATGAATTTGTGACTCTTGGTCTGTAGTCATGAGGTGAGAGAAAAATTTTCCACCCTGAACACTTCCAGAAGTGGCATATGGTCCCTTTTATCCAGCAGGCATTGCACCTGGCAACGTGATTCTCCGTTTCAGTTCATCCCCATTCATCTGCAGTCTCACTAGACTCAGAGACCTGGCTTGTTTTGTAGCCTTAGTGCCTTTTGTGGAATAGCTATTTAAATATCCCTTGGATCACTAGCAAATCAAAGTTTCCCCATGGGGAGGGGGAAGCCTTTTGTGAGCAGAGAGGGAGATGTGGATGTGTGTAGAATGGGGTGGGGTGAGGAGATTCCTGTTGCGTTTCTTTGGCCACTTTATTCCCCCATCCTGCCTCCCGCTGTGGGAGTCTGGCTAATCAAGACCAAAGATGTGTGAGCGGCTGCAGTGCCCTCTCTCTGCCCACGGATGAAGCATCACTGCCTGTCTTCAGCTTGTGCATATTCTACCTGAGCGCTCACCTTTCCCTAACTGGGTCCTGTTTCCTCCCGAGTCTGTGCCTCCCAAGCAGGGAAGAATTGTTTGGCATGGCTGCATATGTCTCACAGCCAATATCTGTGATGTGACTTGGGTGCACATATGTCACGCCCGTGCGGGTTCTTTTCTCGGAACTCAGCGTATGTTGGGAATGGAGCTTGTAACAGTTGCGGCGAAGGTCTGATGTCTCCGAGGGATGGAAAAAGCATTGTTCCTCACTGTGTCCTTTGCTCATGGAATCCGCTCTGCGATCTGCAGGGGGCAAAGTTTGAAGCCGGAAGGGGCTGATTGTGGGTTCACAGAGTGGCAGCTGGACCTTGGCCGGAACCACCAGCCCAGTCAGTGTCGAGACAGAGAATCTTGGGTGACTTGCTCTTGATGTGGCCACCGGGGCCTCATGTCCTGAAACAAGGGGCAAAAGGGGAGGTTTCCTGAGAGCTTGTTTTGGGGTGGGGGCGGTGAGCCAGCCCCCTGTGTGGGTGGCAGCAGGGTCCCTTGCGGGAGAGAGGAGGGGGTGAGGAGCTGCGCCCTTGCTCGCCTCACCCGGATTCCAGGCCTGCTGCCCAGACTTCCCCTGTTCCCACCCAGATCTTCATGGCAGCCAGTGCTGGCCGTGGGTGGACTCCTGGGCTGCCCGCACCAAGGATTCCCCTCCCTCGTCTGTCGTGCTCCCCGGGTCTTGCATGGGAACCCTTCACTGCCGAGCAGAGGAACCGCAGCCCAGCCCCGCATGCCAAGGATGCCGGTGGCTTTGTGCGCTGCCCAGGGCACCGCATTAGCACCGCCCCAGGAATCCGGGGCAGGTGCAGGAAATCCAATTAGCACTGGGCAAGCCCAGGCCGCTTGGGGAGTCGTGATTAAAAGAAGAGGGGGTGCAGAAGGAGGAGGAAGAGAGAGACTGACTTCACTAGCCTAGCAGGAACTTTTGGAAGCCAGGGTGCTGGGTTCCGGTCCTTGCCCTTTTGTGGCTTCTGTGCCACTGGCAAGCCCTTCCACTTAACTGCGACTTCGTTTTCCCTGTCTGTGCCAACCCCCCCTTCCCTAAGCGAGTATTTGTCAGAGCTAAAGGAACCTTGGATTATCGAACCTCGGAGCTTCCATGAGTGGCAAGGCAGGTGCTCACTCCAGTGTGCTCTCCGAGGGCCCCAGCCCTACTCTGCCCCATATCACGTGACGAGAGAGGCACAGGGGTGAAGGCACCTGTCTTGCATCCTACCCAGGGCAGTTTGATCCCCAGCACGGCACAGGGTCCCCTGAGCCCCTGCAGGGAACAGCGCCAGGAGTAGCCCCCGCGCATTGCCTCCAGAAAAAGAAAAGAAGTGCGTGGTTCGGGGGGAGTTTCCCTAACAGGTTTCGAGGCCTCAGTTTGTGCCTTCCAGGGAACTCAGAGCAGACTTGACGCCCCGCGTGTTCCCGCCATGTGCGGCATTGCTCAGCCGTCTGGTGTGAGGTCTTCCTGGACTGGCGTGGCGGGGGCTGAAGTGAAGTCCTGGTGGGAGAAGCAGCAGAGAGAAGCCGTTCAGACCAGCACGGGCAGCGAGCCCCGAGTAAGGGCTGGCGAGCCACGGGCAGCGTCTTTGTCATTGAGTAGAAAGTGGCCTGGGGTCCGGTCAGGCCCTCTGTGAAGCTGCGAACATACTTGTGTGTCCTCGGCTGTATTTGTTTTGTGGCTACACCCAGTGATGCTCAGGCGTTATTCCTGGCTCTGTGCTCAGGGTCATTCTTGATGGGGCTCAGGGTCCTGCTGGGGTGCCAGGGATCAAACCTAGGCTGGCCATTTTTTAAAATCTAATTTTATTTTTATAAAGTTGTTCACAACAATTTATTACATTTAATATTCCAACACCAATCCCACCACCATTACACCTTCCCACCACCATATTTCGGGTGTTTCCATCCCGAACTCCAATCCCTTCCCCAAAGCAGGATCTAAATAGTTTATTTTCTATTGCTTGTTCTGAATAATCCACTAAAAATGATCCACAAAAGTTTCCTTAGAGGAAAGTATGTGAAGATTGTTGTATTTTACCCTGGAGCCATTAACCCTTATATAAGAGATTACGCACATGTTGTTAAAGGTTGCACCTTGTGTGCTGTCACTGTCACTGTCATCCTATTGCTCATAAGTTTGCTCAAGTGGGCACCAGTAACGTTTCCATTGTGAGACTTGTTGTTACTGTTTTTGGCATATCGAATACGCCACAGGGACCTTGCCAGGCTCTGCTGTGCGGGTGAAATACTCTCGGTAGCTTGCTGGGCTCTCCGAGAGGGGCGGAGGAATCGAACCTGAGTTGGTTGTATGAAAGGCAAATGCCCTACCGCTGTGCTATCGCTCCAGCCCACCTTGTATGCTAATATATATATGCATATATATAGCTTATATATATATATAATCTGTGTGTTTGTGTATATTTCCCCCCCTGAGATTGATTGCCTTCTACTTTAGCCCCATCAAATGTGGTGTGCTACTCTTGGTACATCGGTGGTGTAGAGTATGAGATGTTGCACTCCAGGAGTTCTAAAATTTTAAATATGCTGATACAGCTGAGGTTAATGTTATTTTTTAAAAACTGGATAGTGACTTTGAGATCCAGACGCATCTCTGAGGCATGTTACTCTTTGTTGCTCTCTTCTGAGAGATTCATTTGTGAGTATCTGGATCATGGCTATTAATGAGCTTACAGGGCGCCAGAGGCAGTTCCTGGGCGTGACTGCCAGGCTACCAGAAGCACAGGGAGGTGAGAGGGTGTTGCCCATTCCCAACTCCTTGCAAACCTGGAGATTTCAGTCACAAGTCCCACTACCTGGGATTTTCCAGCGGATTCACCCATGGGTGAGGCTCACTTGAGCCTATGGAGATCGGCCGTGAGAATGGCAGTGATTGAGTTCTGGAGTTTTTCAGCTGCTGGGGCTCTGCTGGAGTGGGTGGAGGGACTCCCCCCCCCCCCCGGTTGCCCCTGGTGAGACAGCCTGGCGCGGGGTCCAGAGGCGTCTCCGTGGCATGTTGCTCTCTAAGTTATCCGTTTGCAAGGCAAGCACCCTGTCTGCTGTGCTGTCTTCCCAGCTTCATGGTCTGTATTTTAGAAAGAACCTTTCTTCTCCTTTATGCGGGAGGGGGTGGGGGAGACTCTCAGGCATCACTCAGGGGGTTCCAGGTGATACGGGTCCTGTTCTGGGGACCACTGGAGGCCTTCAGTGCCAGGAGCCAGTCCCCAGGGCCCCAGCCCTCTGAGCTCCCTCCAGTCCCAGAATGCCTCCTTGGATTGCTGTCCACAGTGACCAGGCGGGCTGGGTGACGCGTCCAGAGCATGAAGGAGGTCCTGGGGAGGAGTGTTAAGAAGCACCGTTTCGGAACTGGAGTGATAGCACAGCGGGCAGGGCTCACGCTTGCCTGGCATGTGGCCGACCCAGGCTCCATCCCCAGAATTCCATATGGTGCCCCCCCCCAGCCCTCCAGGAGTGATCCCTGAGCACTGCCAGTGTGGCCTCCAAACAAACAAACCAGCAAACCAAGAGGAGCAACGTGGCAAGGGCCCTTGGAAGCGGGTTCTGGTCTTTACTAAAGCTCCTTGGCTGTGAGAAGATCCTATTGCTGCTGAGCTTTGAGTCTTCATCGTCCACACGGACTCTGCCTGACTGTACCTGCCCTTCAGCGTCACGAGACTGACTGCAAGGGTCTGCTTCCCTAGCCCCGCCTGCTGAGTCCTGCCTTAGCGGCCCTTTTTCTGGGCTGTCAACTCGCCTCGTGCCGCTCAAAGCCGGGTGGAAGCTCCCTCCAGAGCAGTCTGCAGCCCTGGAGAACAGACTCCTCCTCGTCTGTGTGTCCTCACGGTGTCCTCACATAGTTGGCGCTTCATCACTCCTGGGGCTAATTCCCTGGAGGGAAGGTGTGATCCGAGCAGTGCACGCATGGAGCACTCACCGTCCGGAACAGAAGCCACGTGTAAGCTCAGAGCTGCCGGCAAGGCCTGTGGGGCCGAGGCTGCCGGATCCACGTGGAGGATTCCCGACTGCCCATCTCCGTGTCTGATTACAGGAAGAATGTCTCTGCACGCTGGTCTGTGCTCTGGGAAGTTGGGTGACCAGCCTGGAGCCCAGGTGATCTAGCAGGTCCAGAGCAGGTTCCCTGGAGGGAGGAGGGAGGCTCCTCCCCTCTGGATCAGCTTCTGATCCATTTGGCGTTTACCCTACCCACAGTCAGGGCAGATTCACTTAAAACCCTGGGTTTTCCCCTTCCAGTTTGAGGTGCCGCCTGTATCAGCACCTAGTGTTTTATGAATTGAGCATAGTAAGCGCCAGGTACTGGCCTGTCTCTCTGCTTTCATTAATGAGGCTATATTGGATATTTTTATTCTTGTTGCTCTTGTTCATTTTTCAATTTGACTTTTGTGACCACTTTTACCTATTATTATTATTATTTTTTTTAAGTTGCTGGTTTGACTGAGTTCACACTAATTTATGGGTAAGGAGACTTGAGCTCTTACTGGTACCTATTTTATTTTGGCCCCAAGTCTTAGTTTTACCTTCTGCAGTGCTGTCTTCCGCCATTGCAGATCCACTGGGGCTTAAGACAACAGAAGTTCATTCTCTCATCACTTCTGGAAGTCTGAAACCCAGGATCAAGGTGTGAGGTTGGTTCCCTCTGGGACTCCCGTGTGTGTGTTGGGGCACAGGGGACACATTTCCCCATACCTCCAGGCTCCTGGTAGCCCCCAGGAGCCACTGTGTCCGTGTCACTGCCCCTCTCAGTGTCCTGTGTTTACCTGTTCTCCCTTTCTCCCTTCTGCAGGAGGTTGCACTTGAGCCCTCCTCACTATTTGGCATGACCAAAATCCTAACCAGTCCCATGTCTTGTGATTTGGGGTAATACCAGCAGGTTCTCAGCAAAAGACTATGTACGCATGAAGTGGGGTAGCCACGTTAGCCTCCTTGTGAATTACGTGAGAACCAAAGAGTTTTGTTGTTTTTTGAAAATAGTTGTTTCAGTATCTGTGGGTATCTTGGGAGGTCTTCCTGGCTCAGTGCTCACGGGGACATGGAGGCAGGAGACCGTGAGATGATCAAACCCAACTCCGAGAGTCATAAAGCATTTCGACTCAGTTCATCTCTTCCAATTAGTATTACTGTTGTCCCAGACTTTATTTATTTATTTAGCTTGTTTCTTACCCACACCTGGCGATGCTCAGGGGTTACTCCTGGCTCTGCACTCAAGAATTACTCCTGGCAGTGCTCAGGGGGCCATCTGGGATGCTAGGGATGGAGCCCGGCCAGCTGTGTGCAAGACCAGTGCCCTCCCTGCTGTACTGGCACTCCGGCCCCGGTTGTCCCAGACCTCAGTTCTCACTCATTCATCACTAATCATGCACATCACACGGCATTCTCATCTCACTGCCCACTCACCTCTATCCATGCAGATCACATCATAATCTTGTTCACACCGCCTCATTCATTTCTAAGTGTGCAGATCACATAGTAATAGTGCTCATGTCTGCACTCAGGGATCAGTGCTGGCAGGCTCGGGGGACCATATGGAATGCTGGGGATCGGGCCCAGTTGGCGGCATGTTATCCTATCTCTCCAGCCCCAGATCATGTAGTATTCTTGTTCACACTGGCGGTATTCACAGTCCCACATACTTATCTTTGCTCCACCCTGCTTCTTCTCAGGCCAGACTTCTCATCTGAGAGCTTTTTTCTTTCTTATTCCCCCCAGCCCCACTCCCTTGGTCTTATGTCACACTGGCAGTGCCCAGGGCATGCTCCTAGCCAGGGTTTGCTCCTGACTCTGGATTCAAGGATCATTCCTGGCAATATTCAGGGTTGCAGTGCTGGGGACTGACCTGGGGTCAGGATGAGGCTCCTGCAAAGCAAGCACCCTACCCATTGTCCCCTCTCCATGGCCCCTGCCCCCCCTCACTCATTCTCCCTCTCTCTCTCCCTCTCCCTCCCTCCCTCCCTCCCTCCCTCCCTCCCTCCCTCCCTCCCTCCCTCCCTCCCTCCCCCTCCCTCTTTCCCTTTCCCTCCCTCCCCCGTCTCTCGCTCTCTGTCTCCTTCTCTCTCTTTCTCCCTCTATCTCCCTTTCTCTCTCTCCCTCTCTTCTTCTCCCTACCCCCCCTTTCTCTCCTGTGACAGGCATGAAGCCCGGCCCTTACAGTGCTGGCCACTACCTCTGGGCTTTTAGCCCTGGCCCCGTTTGTGCTCAGTCTTTCCAGGATTTCTGCTTTTATTTCATTGCATCACCATTCTAGCCATCATGAAGTGACACCAAGTGCGCCCTCAGTGGTGTGCTGCCATCCCCGCCATCTATCTCCAGAACGTTCTCATCTTTGCAGGGTGAGATTCTGGGCCTATTGGACAGAAACGTCCGCCTTTTGACTTCTGTGCCCTTGGCACACTGGGGCTCCAGCTCAGTGGAATTGTGTGTCTGGGCCTTTACTGAACCCTTCAGCGCTTCATAGTCTCCTGATTTTTTTAAGGCCAAGACTGAATAATATTCCATCCTAGGTATGGGCCACATTGTGTTCATCCTTTCCACTGCTAACAGACTTTCAGATGGTCTAACTTGTTTTCACAAATATTCCATACAGATTCTTTTTTAAAACTACTCCGCATCATGCATTTTAAAATTAACTTTTAAGAATATCTTATTTTATTTAACTAGCTAAATAAAATATTTAGAGAAGGTCATGCAGAGTACTGTACTGCCAGGACCAGAAGTTTCATGTGTTCTATGTGAAGAAGCCAAGAGCACCGCTTCACATTTCATTCCTTTTCCAGATTAGGAAAGGAAGGTTTCTCGGCTGGAGACATGGTGCAGTAAATACGGTGCCTGCCTTGTGTCCAGCCGGCTCAGGTTTGATTCTCGACTTGCATAGGGCCCCTCTACCCCGGTAGGAGTGAGCCCTGAGTACAACTGGATATGGCCCCCAGAATTATAAGAAGGGAAGAATCTGAGAATATGCAGCAATTAATACATATATTTTTGGTATTTCAGTTCTTCCCTTGAGATCCGTTGGGTAATTTTTACTTGTCTGTGAGAAAATTCTTGGACTCTCATAAGAAAACCTGTCTCCAGGTTTTGGTATAGGATTTGGTATTCTTACCTTGTTTTTTGCCATGTTCTACGCACCTCTGCACGCCCCAGGATCCAGTAGTGGTATTTGAAACTTGTCTAGAGATAATAAAGTCAAGCCCTAATTCTAACCCCTTTTCCTGCTACCAGCAGTGTCTTAAAGGTGTGTTCGTGGGGATGTGGTAACAAAGGAACTCTCAGGCACTGCTGATAGGAATGTTGTCTGGGCTAGCCCCTGTGGAGAATAATAAGGAGATCTCTAAAAAGAAAAGAGAAGAAGAAAGCCCAGTAGAGCTACCGTGTGACCCAGCTACCGTATGATCCCACTGCTTGGGCTCGACCTCCAAGGTGCAAGAACATTTATTAGAAGTTAAACCTTAGAAATATGACGCCGTGCATCCATTGCAGTGCTTAGGACAACGGCCAAGTCATGGGAGCAGCCCGAGTGCCGGGACAGAGGAGTGCCACAAGGCTCTGGTGTCTAACACAGTGATGCCTGCCCGGCCACGGGCGTGCTGACATCACTCACGGCCACTCGGCTGGAAGCGGAGGAGGCCGGTCAGAAGGGCAAGGACGGATACGGATCTTCGCACTGATCTGTGGTGTGGAGACTGTCAAGGGAATGGAAGGCAGAAAGGATGAGCAAAATATTGGCTCTAGATTCCAGAAACCAGAGGCGGAGGGAGGCGAGAAACGGAGGCGGAGCAAGATGTCGTGATCGGGAGTGACACAGGTCCTCTGTGGTGTGGAGAAAGGAGCCTGCTTGTGTCTCAGCCATAGGCCAACACTGCTAGCAGCGTGGGACTCACACTACCAGAATCACACCCGAGAAGGGATCTGTCAAGTATTCAGCTGGATGCGAGGGGGCCTGGGGTCATTGGTTGAGGTCTGAGGTGGGAGCAGTGTGTGCGCCACCCTGCTGCCAGCAGGTGTCTGAGTGGCTGAGGGTACGTGACAAACTCCAGACCACACAGGGAGTCTGGGGCCTGTGAACTTGGGCTAGAGGACCTGGAGTCCACAACCCTTCTCTGGGGGGCCGGGTGGGGGCCTTTGGTGATCTGCTGAGTTCAGAGCTGGGTCTGTTATGCAGAGTTGTGATTGATGACAGTCCCTGAGCTTGCTCGCTGGGTCCCTGCCACGGCAAATGTCCCTCATCTGGAGACCAGGATGTCGGCTTTCCATATTTGTTCCACTCTGTCTCCCGTCTTCATTGAGAGAGGGGTGTGTGTGTGTGTGTGTGTGTGAGGGGTGTGTGTGTGTGTGTGTGTGTGTGTGTGTGTGTGTGTGTTCACAGTGTCAGATCTGAGAGGATCCCAAATTGCCAGATTGCCTACAAGAACTTTGGTGTCCTCTGCAGCTGTTGTCTGCCTTGGAGACTCAAGGGCACACGTTCCGTAGGTCAGGCAAGGTTGTGAGTGCCAAGCAAGCGCTGTGTGCCCAGTCTTGCCGGCCCTGGTCCAGAGAAGGATTCCTGTCACACTCCCGTTCATTCATTCCTCTCCCCCGGGCCCATGCTGTGTTCTGGGAGAGGCCTGCCCTTGAGAGCAGCCGGGACCTCAGGGGTTACTAGAGGAGGGAGCCGGCCCAACTGGGGAGGCAGGCGGGCTTGTGCTCCATTATGGGGTAATGATGTAATTACCAGTAATGCCCCTGCTGGGCTGTGGAGAGGAGGCAGCATTAAGGAGAGCCGGGCCTCTGCTCTCTCCTAAGAGCCATTTCAGCCCACTCCAATCTATTAGAGCGAAGATGCTGGAAGGTGAATGGCTCCAGCAGAGGGAAAGGTCAGATTTAAAAGCTTTTCTGGGCACGGTCTTTATTGTTGCTTTTTTGACCTTCAGCGAAGTCCCCTGTGTGTTTGCCCTTGGTTCTGGCCTCTCCCATTAATGCCTGACAGCTGTCTCGAGGCAGCCCTGGCTTGGGCCCGGGAGGCGTGTGGGGGAGACGGTGGCCCCCGGGCCAGATGGGACAGCCTGGTGCCGCTCAGACCTCCTCGTGCCCAGCAGCTCCTGATGCTTCAGCACGTTCATTTCCGGCAGCTCTGTCTGAAAATAACAAGACCACGTGCATCGCACTCCTGCAAATATGTTCAAACCCAAACCATTGTTGGGAGAATAGTTTTCCCGAAGAGAAAAATAGGAACTAGGATTTCTGTCCCTCGGGCAAACCCTGCCCCATCTCCTGCCACAGTGCTGGTCCGAGGGTGCGGAAAGCAGGCCCCCGCCGACTCCCAGAGCCCTCATTTCTCCGGCCACATCGAGCTCAGATGGGCTGTACCGGGAGGGGCAAGTCTGCTCCCACCGGGAATGTTCTTGGTGGATCAAAGGACACCAAGGAGAGGGCACGGGGCTCTAGAGAGTGGCCTCGTGTGGCCACGAGAGGCGCCGGCGAGTGGTGCCCCTGCGTGGCCACCAGGCGCCTGTCCTAAGCCAGCAGCGCGGAAGCTGTTCGAGATCCTAACTCTGCTGGGTTGGGACCACAGGGTACCAGGGACTCAAACCCAGGCCTCCCCCAACAACACCCCTCCCCACCTCGTGCTCTGCCCGTTGAACTGCTCCCTGGCCCCCAGAAAAGTGAACTCACAGGCTCCGGGCCAGAGTCACGTGCCAGGTGGCGGCCACCCTGGTGTTTTACCCGGCCCCCAGTAATTCTGACAGATGCCGGGGTTTGAGAACTACTGGCTTAACTTACACTCAGTACTGCCAGGCACTAGGTAGCAGACCCCCTTACATGGACTTAGGGGAGTTTCCCAGGGGGACAGTACCCCTTCCCCCCATCCGGGGCACAGTCACGGTCCAGGGGAGCTATAATAGTCTAGGGTACAACTGGGGGGTCACTTTATATTTACTTAAAGAAAGTAGATTTCGGGGTCACTGACTGCTTTTATTACTTTCTCTTTAAAAGAGGCAGTAGGGCAGATACATTTGGCGTCTTCTGATTCAGAGCTGCAGTGCCCAGTATGATGGACACTAGCCATGGAAGCTATTTAAATTGTTTTGTTTGGGGGCTAGAGAGATAGTAGAGTGGGTAGGGTGCTTGCCTTATACGCCGCTGAACCGGGTTCAATCCCGAGCACCCCATAGGGTTCCCCAAACCACCAGGGCACAGAGGCAGGAGTGAGACCTAAGCAGTATGGGGTCTGCCCCTTGCCCCACTTTTTGGGGTTTGTTTTGGGGCCACAGCTGGCAGTACTGGGAGGCCTACTGCCAGCTCAGTGCTCGGGGTGGGCCAGGCAGCGCCCCGGGACCAGGTGGTGTGGGGGATCTACATGGTGTGTGGTGTGGGGGTTTTACATGGGCCTCCTGCCTGTGAAACATGTGCTCCAGCCGGTGACCTCGCTCTCTGGCTCCAAATCTGAATAAACCAAAACAAAGTGAAATGAAAGATTTCTCTTGCACCCCACCAGAAACCTTGAGCCGCGAGTTAAGAATAGCAAGAATAACCCCCCCAGCCCTCAGCCCCCTTGGGTGTGGCCCAAACTCTGCCCCCCTAAAATTAAATAAGAAATTAAATAAAATGAAAGAATCAGTAGAGACTTTCTCTGTTGTAAAACACATTATTGAGTGCCGGGAAGGCGTGTCTCTAGCACCACGCCGCAGAAACCGCAAAGGTGTTTCACCCAGAAATGGGGTGGGGCTGGGCACACTCGGCGGCTGGGGCGGGGTGGGCACACTCGGAGGCTGGGGTGGGTGGGCACACTCGGAGGCTGGGGTGGGGGGGCACACTCGGCGGCTGGGGTGGGGGGGCACACTCGGTGGCTGGGGTGGGGTGGGGGGGGGCACACTCGGCGGCTGGGGTGGAGTGGGCACACTCGGCGGCTAGACACTCTGAGGCTTGGGGGCACACTCGGTGGCTGGGGTGGAGTGGGCACACTCGGCGGCTAGACACTCTGAGGCTGGGGGGCACACTCGGTGGCTGGGGCGGGGTGGGCACACTCTGAGGCTGGGGCGGGATGGGCACACATCCCCCTGCAGAGATGGCGTCAGCCCCGAGCCTCGCGGGTCCCTCCGCCGCTGGTCCAGGCGCTCACTCCAAGAACCACTGTCCCGAGCCAGGACTCTTCCCCGGAGACTCTCAGACGCGCCCTCCGCGCGGGCGGGGTGTCCGGAGCTGTCGCTGCGCGGGCTGTGGCCCGGGCCCTGCCTCCTGGGCTTCTCCAGCCCGATGCCGGCAGGTCCCTCAGGAGAACGGCTGCAGAAGCTCCCAGAAGGCTTGTGGGGGGCGGGGAGGGAGGTGACCTGAGTCACCAGGCCACAGGCACTCCGGGCCGGGGGCTTCAGGTTCTGTGGGGGCTCCAGTGCGCAGGGCCATCGGGTCCTTTTCTGACCCAGAAGGCCCCTCCCCACCTCCGCACGGTCCTGGTTGAGGGGTAGGGGCTCGGGGGACTGTTTGGGCCGGTTATGGTTCACCCCCGCAGGGCCCAGGGCCCTTCCAGGGCTCCGCCGGGTCTCAGCTGAGGAGCTGTAGCAGGGAGAACGGGCTGTCGGGGTGACGGGGTCTGTCTGGGGCCTCGAGGGGCTGTAAGAAGGCGTGGGGCTGTGTTCAGCTCACCACTTGCTTTCGTGTAGGGCACGAGCCGGACGCGGGCACACCCCTCCGTGAGGGTTTACTCAGCCTTGTCTCCCCTTGGGGCTGGAGTTGGCACCCGACTGGCCCCCAGCTCTGCATGGTTCCTTGAGCACTGCACTGGGAGTAGCCCCCCGAGCCAACCCCCCATTTCTCATCTGGCTCTGTCTCTTAGGACAGGTCCGTGAAGCTCCTGACAGGGGGTGTCGTGGGACTTAAACCCCCACAGACGTTCCGAGGCTCAGCATCAAGTCAGTCTGCAAGCTAGTGTCAGCACTGGGCCCGAGAGCTAGTGCAGGGGTAAGACATGGCAACCCGGTCCCATCCCTGGCACTGCACGAGGCCCTGAGCACAGCTGGTGTGGCCCACCCGCTGGCCGCAAGCCCCAGGAAAGCTAGTCTCTGACTAAGCCTCCAGCTCAAAGCAAGGTGTCCCCTTTGTCCTGAATCTGGGGTCCTAACCCTTGGATCCAGCCCCCTGGATTTTCCCTCCGGCTGGATCTGCTGAGTGTCGGGGAAGCCTGGGGAGACTGAGGTCATTGCCCTGGAGCGCAGCCAGGCCTCCCGGGCCAGCCTCAGGGCGGGGCCTTTGCTCTTTCTGTTTGTTTGTGAGCTTTGCGGCCATGCCTGGCTCCTATCTGTAGGCTGGGGGCTCAGGGTGTCACTCCTGATGGTGTGTGGGCCGCATGGGGTGGACCCTCTGTCAGGTGCGAGGCACGCACTCGGCTTGCTGTCCCATCCCTCGGCCCCTTAGGCGTGCCCATGCTGCACGTCTGTAGCACAGTGCCCATGCTCACCCCTGCAGTCTCCCTGTGGCCTGGGCAGGCAGAAAGATACCAAGGAAGGGCCTGCCAGAGCTCCGTGCCCCAGCCCGCCCCGGGTGGGGAGGGAGAGAGAGAGAAGAAAAGGAGGGGGTGATGGCAGGGAGACCGTGGACACCCATGGACACTGGTGCTGGGCACTGTGCACTGGTGGAGGGATGGGTGTTGGGGAATCGGTGTTGGAATACTGTGTGACTGAAACCCGACCACGAGCAGGTTTGTAAGGGTCTATCTCAGGGTGATTCAATTAAAATCTTAAAAATAAAATAAAATGGTTCAGACAGAAATTTAATAAAAACAAAAAACAATGTAACGGGCTCCTTCCACTCCTTTAAAATGGGGTGGCGAAGGCATCTCAGGCTGCATGGTGGCGCCGCGGGGCTGGACGCAAGCCAGGAGCTGTCGGGACAGACCCAAGGAGCACAGCCCCGCACGCCCCTTGCCAGCTGCCCAACCCGGCCCCCGCCCTGGTTCCCGTCTGTGACCTGAGGCGCAGGGTAGCCGGGCTCGCTACCAGGCGGCTTGAGCAAAAGCCTCCAGGTGTCCCTGCAAGAGTCTTCCTCAGCTTCCATCCCTTCCTGCCCCAGGGACTGGGGTGGCCACGTCCCTGGACCCGCCACACTCCGCTCAAGGTCTGGGGAGTGTCGGGGTCCCAGAGCCGCCCCCAGCAGTCTAGGGGGACAGAGAAGTGAGTGTGTTCAATAGCAGGAGGAGAACACGGGGTGACCCCGAGCTCGGCCGTCTGGCCTCGCCTGGGTCAGGATTGGCGTGGGGAAAGGTGAGACTGTCCTGTTGTGGCTCTGTCCTGGCCTGCTTTCATACACAGCTTCCAGAGAAGGGAAGTTGGCTGCTGGCCTCCCCCAGGGAAGCCCCGGAAACCTCCAGGGTTTCCAGGGGAGATGGTTTGCATTATAAAGAGTCCTTTTGTGTTGGGGAAAGCTGGAAGCACCAGGTGGGGCCAGCTCAGCTCATGGGGTGTAGATGCCAGAGGGCGGGCAGTGGGTGGGGTCTCAGATGCCAGGGTCCAGGTCCAGCTCTGTCCAGTGTACTGGCTCTGCCTCTGATCTGCCCCCTCTGGTTTGCAGCTTCCTCTCTGCAGCCCCCATTTGGGTTTGTTTTCTTTAAGGCCGCATGAACATGCTCAGGAATTACTCCTGGCTCTGTGCTCAGGGATCGCTCATGGCGGAGTTTCGTCCAGGGAGGGAGCCCCGTTTGGCTACCTGCGAGGCACAGGCCCTCCTGCTGCTGATCTCTGTGCAGGCCAGCGTGGGGAGCTGGGGAGAGCTGTCTGCTGAAGCCTGAGCCTGGGACGTGGCCGGAGGAGGGCGGGGGCAGGGCGGGGCCGGGGCCTCTCTCGCTCCGTGTGGCAGGAGCAAGCACGCAGCTGGGTTCTGGGTCTGTCTGTTCCTTTCTCCGCACCTCCATCATCTGTGAGCCATTGCCTGTCCGGCGCCAAGATCTTTTGGCTTTTTTCTCTGGGAAACCAGTGGGTGGGTGAGGACGGAGGAGTCAGAAGTGAACAAGATGTCACAGATGCTGGGCCCAGGGGGAGCCCCCACCCCTCACCCTCCCTCGCCTGGGGGGAGCCTCCCCAACTCTCCTGCACACGCGCCCCGTGGGAGACGAGTAGGCGCCGCTGGCTGGGTTCCAGACCCAGCCCCAAGCCCCAGTGACCTCGACACCCGGAGCCCTTTGTTCTGCGTCCCTCACCTGCAGCGAAGACACAGTGCTCCCCTCCTCCAGCTGCTGGTGCTGGGCGGGGTCCTGCGCCCCAAGGCTCTGGCCTCGTCCATGCCTGAGCTCAGCACTTTATTTTTAAAGTGTCTTTTCTGTTCCCTCCCTTCCTTCCCTGCACTTGCCCAGGCTGTGTGCGCACGTGCACACGGACAAACACATGTACACATGTGTACACATTCACATATGCCTACATGCATGTTCACAAGCATGTGCACGGATGCAACACACAGTTACATATGTTCACACACATGCATGTGCACATATGGGCATATGCACACACATGTACACATACATGTTCACACATGCTTGTAATTCACCCACCTTTGTGTTCAGACATGTTCACACATGCACACGCACACATCCCAGTACATACATATTTATGTACCCATGCACATGCGTGCATGCACACACATGGGCTGCCCGGCTTCCCATCAGCTCTCGGTGCCCCCTGGCTTGTCCAGCTCTTGTTGCAGTGCTCACTGGAGCGTGCTGAGAGGACGTGTGTCAGCCGTGTTGCTCACAGTCCATGACCTTGGCACCCCTCTTCCCCTTGTGGTACTTGCCAAGGGCCTCCCAGTTTGTTGGGTGCCTTTGTACACACTGGGCTGTGGTGCCGGTGCAGACTGTGGATGTTGGCGACAGCTGTGCGGCCCTTCTGAGGCTGCCACATGTGGGACCCCCGGGATCTGAACTCATGACCCTGCACCTCAGTCACCTGCTGTTCCTCCAGGGGCTCACTACCCACAGTGCTCAGAAGTGCTCAGGCCAGCTATGTGGCCCCACTGTGAATGTCGGGGCCCTATGACCCAGCATTGTATTGTCCCAGCAGGGCTGGGGGGTTCCAGGGCCACCCAGACGGTGCTCCCTGGTGTCACGCAGGGCGTCAGATCACACTCCCGGTGACATGCACGCAAGCACGCGCCGCCTCCCCGGGCCCCACAGACCGTCTGCTTAGCAGTTGCCGTGCACGGCGTGGTTTTCCTTGTGACCAAGCAAGGCAGCGACGACTCTCACTAGCTTCAGGAGGAGATGAGGTTGCAGAATGGATTTCCTTTCCTTACCTGCTGCACTTTGGAAGCAGACATAATTGATCTTGGCTTGCAGAACGAGAGACCCCCAGGAGTCTGGTGTGTAAGCATCCCCGCACCCTGGTGGTCGGCGGAGAACCTCTGCTCACTTCTCCCTCCCTCCCATCTTCTGGATGATGGAACCACCATCTTCTTCAGCCCCCGGGAGTTGCTTTGGGTGTGCGGGGTCAGCTCTCTGCTGGGTGATTTCTGCCCTGAAGAGTCACACCGTCCAGTCAGTGCCTGACTTCCTGGCTTGTGTTACCTACACAGTCACCTCAAGTTCTTCCCATTTTGTCACAAATGGCAAGGTGTCCGCTTTTGGTAACGATTGATCAGTATTCCATCGCGGATGGTCGGACGGTCCATCCTGTCACCTGCTAATGAGCACGTGCATCGACGCGTTAGCTCTCAGGAACAGTGCTGTGTGAGCACACTTGCAAACATCCTTTGCGAGTGACGCTGTCACGCCCTTCAGGTAATGCCCGCAGTGGTGCTGCTCCGCCACGGGAATTTTCCTCTTGGCCTCTGTCCTCAGAGGCTGCACTCCCCACCCTGCCAGCGGTGCCCTTGACCGGGTTCCTTTCACTGCACACCCCACCTGTCCAGGTTTCCAGCCTCCGTGTGCATGGGCTGACCTCTCAGTGTGGTCTTGGCGGGTTTTGTTTTTTTATTTTTTTGGTTTGTTTGTTCTGATTTTGTGATTTTTGTACCATACCCAGTGATGCTCAGGGCTTACTGTTCACTCTGGCAGTGCTCAGAGGACCAAATGGGACGCTGGGGATTGAACCCGAGTCAGCCCTGTGCGAGGCAAACATCCTTCCCACTGTACCATCTCTCCGGCCCCTGGTTTGCATTTCCTGAGCAGGAGTGATGCTGGACATTTCCCCTGTGCTGTGTGCCCATCTGCGTGTCTCTCTGAGCTCGTGCCCAGGCTTTGGTCGGGTGCTTTCTTGTTGTGGAGCTGTGTGAGTTCTTTGTTTTCTCTGGATGTTAAGCCCTTCTCAGGAGAGTGATACACTCACATCTTCCAGTTAGTAAGTGACTCCTTTGACTTGTGTGCTTGTTTCTTCTGCCCTGTAAAACCTTTTAAAATCTGATGTCATCTTGTGTATCTTTTTCTGTTTATTTTCATTTTTGTTTCCCTTGTTTAGTCTTCAAACATATCTCTGAAGTCATAATTCTCTTTGATATTTTGTTGTTGTCCCATTTTATTCTGGTTTATATTTCTTATTCTTTTTAAAAAAAATTTTTTTTAAATTGAATCACAGTGAGATACACAGCTACAAGGTTGTTCGTGATTGGGTTTGGGTTTCAGTTATGTAATGTTCCAACACCCATCAGTGTACATTCCCACCAACAGTGTATGTTTCCAGTGTACCAGTGTACATTCCCACCACCAGTGTTACCAGTTTCTCTCCCACCCCAGCCCCCAGCCTGCCTCCGTTGCAGGCAACTTTCTCTCTCTCTCTCTCTCTCTCTCTCTCTCTCTCTCTCTCTCTCTCTCTCTCATATTTCTTATTCTGTGTGATTGTTTTTCACCATGCTCAAGGTATTTGGGTTGGGTTTCTGTTTCCACTTTTCCTGCCGAGGAGCTCCTCACGGCATTTCTTTCAGGGCGTGAGCCCCGTTAGCCTTTGTTTATATAGGAAAAGCCTTTTGTTCTCTCTCATATTTGAATGATCATTTTTCAGGGCAGTGTTCCTGGCTGGAAGCTTGATGTCGTAGGAGAGAAACTATGCGTTGCCCCTCTCTTGTAGCCAGTGGAGTGTCTTCTGAGAAATATTTTGATGGCCTGATTTGGATGCCTTTGTGTGTTACGTGTACTTCCCCCCAGAAGTCATTGACATGTATATTTTAGGGGTGTTTCTTCACCAAAGAGATGGAAGCTATTAGGAAATTCCATGCAGGGCTGATGAAATGCTGGGTGAGCTGAGCACAGTGTTGGCGTGTGGGTGGCCGGGGCCTGAGCACCACAAGGAGAGACTCCAGAGCATAGAGCTGGGGGCAGCCCCTGAGCCCTGCCGGGTGTGGCTTCAAGACCAGCGAAGGAGCTCATGGGAACCCCAGAGCCTCGAGTGTCCCCGGAGCCCTTCTGCTGCCCTCTGGCTCTGCAGCTGCCCCGAGCACCCCTGCATCTCAGGGACCCCAGGGCAGACATCCCTCTAGCCACTGCCACCGACTGCCACCACCTTCAAAAATCCTTGAATCAGGCCAGAGTGATAGTGCAGTGGGTAGAGTGTTTGCCTTGCACGCGGCCAAACCCGGTTCACTCCCCAGCATCTCGTATGGTTTTCGGAGCAGCCCCAGGAATAATTCCTGAGTGCAGAGCCAGAAGTAAGCCCTGAGCACCACCAGGTGTGGGCCCAGAATAAAAACAACAACAGCAAAATGCTTGCACTGATAACAAGCTGAGGAGATCTGCAGGGGGTGTGTAGTTTCTCAGGATGCTCAAAGGGGGATATTTCCCTGACATGGTCTATTCTTTTCTGCAAGTTACCTTTAACATTCCCTGCTAGGAGGCTGGGGATGTGGGTTTAATAATAAAGCCCATGTTTTGCGTATATGAGGCCCTGGTTCTATCCTCTGTACCACATAACTCCTCAGGCATCACCAGGTTTAGCCCCTGCAACTGACAATAACTTCAAAAAAAATGCAGTTAGGATCTGGGGCTGGCACAGATGACTGGAGCACAGGCTTAGCATGCAGGAGTCCCAGGTTTGAGCCCATGCACTACATGGTCCCCTGAGCACTGCCGGGAGTACCCCCTAAGCTCCTCTGAGAGTAGGCCAAACAAGCAGAAGAAGCCCAGCTAGCTGGAAGTGTCAGAGGTGCGTGAATAATGTGCACACCTCCTTCGCATCACAACAAATCTCCAGCTAAATGGCAACTAATCTACCGTCATAAACCTGCCACCAAGACCAGCCGGACTTCCCCCACAAGGCAGAGGAAGGGTGGGAGAGAGGCAGTGAGTGTGAGCGTGACGGAGGCACGTCTCTATGCAAGGAGGCACTGCCGACGTCGGGGGTGTTCTCTGGAGAAAGGGGGAGGGTCGTGCCCATTCCCCAGGACCCCGGTCTGTGAGCCGGCAGAGTGAGCCAAGCCTGGGGAACCTCTGTGTTGAGAGCCACGGGGAAGCCGAGAGGAGACGAGAGACTCAGAGCCAGCCCTGAGGGGCTTGTGAGCAGATACGGGGGCAGGTCTGGGACTCGGAGCAGCCATCGGCTGGACCAGGCTGAGCCAGTCTGGGCCAGTCTGGATCAGCTTGGATCAGATTAAGCCAGTCTGGATCAGTGTGGATCAGTGTGGGTAAGTCTGAGCAGTCTAGGTCAGTCTGGGCCCATCGGGATTGGTCTGGATCACTTCTGGGTCTCAGACTCCATGCTGTAGCTTTGGCCTGGGAGTGGGAAACTGGGCTGAGGAGTCTCCTCCTTGGGGGACACTCTGGGTGGTGATCGCCTGGGAACCTGCCACCCACGGTCCTTGTGAGGCTGAGTCCTTGATGAGTGTCCGACCAGCCCCGTAAGAAGCCCAGCCAGTGTGGACAGAGAGACTGCAGACAAGGAGGCCCACGTCCTTGGCTGGCATGCAGGCCCCCTGCCGCTGTGCCCCACCCCGACCTCGCCGCCCTCAGCCAAACCGCCTTCGCCCTGCAGACCCCGTGGGCGTGTCCAGCTCAGACAGCCCCTTCTGCCTCCTGGATCGAATGTGCTGCTGCCCTCGTGACTCCAAGGACACTGCCCGCCCGGAGAGCACTGCACAGGGGCTCAGCCCACAGTAACACGCCGATGGGCAGTGACACGCACAGCGGGAACTGCAGTGCCGCCCAGCAAAAAAACACTGAGTCCAGGGCCGAGGGCAGCTCTTGAGTGCCTGCATGCAGGGTGGGCAGCCCAGACACAGCCCACACCAGGGAGCACCTTGCGAGGCTGACTCAGAAGCTGGGGGTCATCACAGCGTTGCCACCCCAGCAGGAAACAGGCCCCCGGGTGCAGCAGTCAATCCAGGTCACCACAGACACAGGACTCTGGGCACAGAGCCCCGAGAAAGCGCGAGATGCACATAGCGAGCCTCGTCTTGGAGCAGAGTGGAGGGGCCTGGAAATGGAAGGAACTGCCGTGTGTAGGAATTACTTGTGACACACACAGTCGCGGTGAGAGGACACCCACCCGAAACCCACTCGTCCAAGCCTAGGAAAGTGGGGGCACTGCCAGGCTGAGGACAGTTTTGAGCCATACCCGGAGGTGCTCAGGGCCGACTCCTGTGTTCAGAGATCGCTCTTGGCGGGGCTCAGCAGATCATATGGGGTGCCGGGAACCAAACCTGGGTGGGCCGCATGCAAGGCAAGCGCCTTACCCGTTGTACTAAAAGTGCCACTTCCTGTTGCCTGCATGGGCAGTGTGCCCTGACACCCAGCGCCTCGAAGGCTGGGGCACGATACGGCACCAGTTGAATGAGAACTTGCATCAGAAATCTTGAGGACGGGTCCGCAGGGGGGATTCCTGAAGAGCCCGTAGCTGAGACAAAGGGTGGGCTGGAAACCAGGAGACGGAAGGACGAGGAAAGCATCACTGCGCAGGGGCGAGGCATTTATTCAACAAACACCAGTATTCTCTTCTTTCCCTCTTTCTGGCTCACTCCCCACTGGGACTTCGGGTCCTTGCAGCAGTGAAGACACCACCTCAAGCTCTTCTCAGGCTGTCTCCCACCTTTGGATGTCACTCACCGTCCTCCTTCCCATCTTGCCCGAGGTCTGCCCCTGGTGAGAAACATCCCTGATTCTTTCTTGCTGAGGAGAGCCAGATTCCTGCCTGTCACTCAGGCTGTGCCCGGCTCGTAGGTGGCTGGCATTTGCCATCTGCACTTTATACCCAGCTTGACTTTCACCTCAGGTCTGGGCGTCACATATCACCTTCACTTCTAACAAAAGAACCTGGTGCGCTTATCCTGTTTTTTAGTTTGAGGATTGGGGGTTCCCAACTTAGTGCCCAGGGGTTACTCCTGGTGGGGCTCAAGAGGCCAGGGGGTAAGAGGGATTGAACCCCCACCTCCTACATGCGAAACCTGCGTTCCGACCCTCTGAGCTGTCACTCTGGTGTCTAACTCATTTATTAGTTCAGAGAACACTTCTTAAGTGCTTCTCATTCGTCACTTCTCAGGAAATTCTTACTAAGCAGCAGCTCTATTCTGGGCCTTATTTTGGTGCCTGCATGTAGAGAAATAGGGAAGGGAATGATGTTGGTCAGTGGCAGGGTCAGAAGCCACCAGGAATTCATGTAACCTGGGACATACGGTGTGACAGGAGGTGCCCAGAGAGTCTGCACCAGGAGCACCATCTTTCCGATACTCAGAACTAGACACTTGGTGGCTCTCAGGATCAACTCAGATATGATCCAGGGGTACAAGAATGTCTCTGTGATAGAGTGGATGTCTTCATGTGTGAAGCCGAGGGTTCAATACCTGGCACCTCCCCCGCTATTGTCATGTGTGAGTCTGGGGTCCTCGGTGTGGGGAAAAATAAAAAGAAGCAACCATCAGCATCCGGAATCAGAACTGTGCATGGTTTCCCAAAACGTGGGATCACTGTCTGTTTGGAATCATCTATGAAATGTTTTGTTCTGATTTTTTTAAAACCACATCCAGTGGTGGTCAGGGTCTACGCCCCAGCTTGGTGCTCCAGGGCACTTGCAAAGCCTGATCTCCGGCTCGGCCCACTGAACTCCCTCTTTCACCCCTTCCGCATCATCTCAAAACTGCCCACGCGTCCCAGAGCCAGCTTGTGGCATTATTGAGCTCTTTACCTGGTAGGTCTTTTCCTCCAGGGCTGACTCCCAAGGAACAGGCATTGGGTCGCCGCTCGCAGCTGCCCCCAGCTCAGCTAGTTCCCGTCCCCTCCGTGAGCTCCTCCTCTCAGCCCTCCTGCTCATCAGGGAGACGGAGAGAGACGCTTGGACCTGGAACTGCATTTCACATCATGTCTCCTGTCACTGTCAGCAAGCGAGGAGCCTGGATGCGAGTGTTTAGCCCGGTATCTGTCCTACGTTCAAGGCCACTCCTTTACCCCTCTCCTTCCCATATCACGGTTACCGTGACCCTTTCTAAAGTAGCTCTTCTGTCTACTCCAGGAAAGCGTTTTCAGTGCTCCCGGGAACAGTGTTTCTTGCCTGTGCATCCTGTGTAGGATTTAAGACCTTCTGAAAAAAGTTCTCTGTCGTAGGTGAAACGGCACAGCCAAGTATAGAAATCAGAACAGAATGTCACTGTATCTGGAAGAAAGAAAATAAGGGCCAGTAGGACCTTCTTAGCCAGTGGGATAAATGAAAGGGTTTTTGCCTCTCAGTGCGAGGCAATTGAGTCTCGTAGAATAGTCGTCACCTGCAGTTTCTAGAAGCAGCTGCAGGAAGGGGGGCGCTGACCTCCCTGCCCAGTGAGAGCTGGGTCTCCATCTCCAAAATAGCACTTTTTCTTTTTTTTAATCATTCGACACGCTACTCTGATCCCACGGGGCAGGCTATAGGCCATTCAAGGAAAACAGCTTCAGCGGCAGCGTCGGAAGCATCCAGAACATCCGTCTGGCAAACATCGGAGGAAGCAGCCAGAGAGCGGATACAATTGCTTGCCCCCTCATTTGTCGGTCCACACCTGGTGCCGCCAGGAAGTTACTTTCGAAAAACAATTCTCTTTGAAAAAAAAAAAAAAAAAGGAAACAAAATGTGTGGTCAAAAAAACCCCTCATTCCCAGTGAAGCCCTAAGCCTTCATTCATTGAGGCGGCTGCCCAGCGCGTTCACACTGGCGGAAGGTAGGGTTGCGGAACAGAACGGCTGCTGGGGTCTGAGGGTGGAAGCAGAGTGCGTTCACGGGACCGCTTTCCTGGCCCCGGACAGTGGTCAGTCTTCTGCTCTGCAGAGGGGACTTGCTCGTGGGATCCCAGAAGGGGCTTGCTCTGACAGCACCCGACTGCCCTACTGAACGGCTCATGCCACAGCCACCTGTAACCACGGACAGGAGAACAGCCATGAAAACACCGGCAGCTGCCAACAGCTGGCCCTCCTACCGGCAGCTCAGGGTTACTCTGAATTGCTCCTGAATGACCTGCCCACGTCCTCTGCTGGGAAGGGCCGGAGGAGCACCCTGCCATTCCTTTGGAGTAATATTTCACCTGTAGCACTGTATCGCTGTCATCCTGTTGTTCATCGATTTGCTCAAGAGGGCACCAGTATAGTTTCCATTGTGAGATTTGTTGCTACTGTTTTTGGCATATCGAATACGCCACGGGGAGCTTGCCAGGCTCTGCCGTGCATGCAGGATACTCTCAGTAGCTTGCCAGGCTCTCCGAGAGGAATGAAGGAATGGAACCCGGGTCGACTGCAAGCAAGGCAAACGCCCTACCTGCTGTGCTATGGCTCCGTAGGTGATAGCACATTTATCTGTTTCTAATTTATTAAGTAAAGTGGTTGGCTTGGTTAAATTAGTGAAATTGGTTTAATTTGGTTAAATTATTTGCTCTATTATATATATTTTTTGATTTGTTGATTCTTTTTTTAAATGTCAGTGCTTGGTTTCTTGAGGTGGCGGGCACTCTGCTACATCAAACAAGGGCAGAGCTCATTGTGGCCCTCCTGAACATCCAAATGAAAAAAAAGGGGTGATTAAAATTTTTGTGGGCAGATGTTAAGTTTTTCTGGATTTCAGGTGCGAGAGAAATTCCAGATGGAAAGGCGAGGTCCCTGACTAATCAAGAGAGCCAGCAGGGACTGAGCCAAAACTGTTTCTAAGTTGAACTTTGACCAAATAGGGGGACAATGAAATCAGTGTCCTTGACTCTGGAACCTACAGCTCAGTTATGTCCAGAATGTGACATCTTACGGTAACAGGAGCTGTGACCGCAATAGAATGACACTTGAGCAACCTACGGGACTGATTATTAAGAAAGTCAAGTTCTCTCGCATTGTAGACATCCTGGTTAATTCAGTGGCTTGGATACTAAATTCTGTTTCTGGCATCTGCTAACTTTATAACCGTGGTCATCATCTCATAGGGATTATTTACTCAGAAATGTTTTTCAAGGTCACCAAGCTGATTAGTAATGGTTTAAATAATAACGATAGCACAGCGGGTAGGGCGTTTGCCTTGCACGCGGCCAACCCGGGTTCGATTCCTAGCATCCCATATGGTCCCCTGAGCACCGCCAGGAGTAATTCCTGAGTGCAGAGTTGGGAGTAACCCCTGTGCATCACCGGGTATGACCCAAAAAGCAAAAAAAAAAAAAAAAAAAGGGTTAGCGCCTCAGTGTATTCTGGGGACTGGAGAGATAGTACAGTGGGTAGGGCGCTTGCCTTGCACATGGTTGACAGCACCCTAGATGGTCCCCTGTCCCCTGCTAGGAGTGACCCACAAGCACTGAGCCAGAAGTCAGCCATGAGCACTACCTGGTGTTCCCCTCAATAAAAGCATGCTTATTCTCTTATTCATCCATTCAGCCATTCACAATCAGTTGGCTCTAAGTTTCATGAAAACCAAAGGTTTGATTTCGCAAGAAAATCACAAGTTTTCCCAGAGGCCCGAAGAAGACTGCTGCTTTTGTCTTCCTGTCCGGGGCCCTGACTCGTGGCCAGCTCCACACACAGCTTTAAAAGCAGCCGGTGTTCTTATAGACCCTTAAAGGGAGGGAGAGGGGTGCGATGCCTTACGAGCAGGGGGTGGTGGGCCGCCCACCCCACCGTGCCCTGCTGAAGATTCAGGACGTAAGATACTCGTCCCAGTGCGGTGTCCTCTGGAATACAGGAAGATACTCATTGTTACTCATTTACTGACAACAGTTTCCGAGTCTCACCGTCAGCTGTCTCTCGGGCATCTGGGGACTGATGAGAACGCTATTCCTCTGTGGGGAAAGAATCCTTTTTTCCTTTGTGTGCACCACACCTGGCTCAGGGGCTACTCCTGGCTCCGTGCCCAGCAATGCTTAGGGGACCATGAGGTGCCAGCAATCGAACCCAGGCCACAGGCATGCAAAGCCCAGACTCAATCCATTGAGCTATACCCTTGGCCCAAATCTCATTTTCTTTTGCTCCAATCTCCATTATTTTCTCTCCAACTTCCCCTTTCTTGTCCTCCTTCCAGAAGAGTATGCATTGTTAGGGGACCAAGTATATTATGGAGTTTTACATCTCGCTTCTTCTTAACTGAGTCTTGACTGAAGAATCTCGCCTTCCTTCCTAGCAGGGCAGAAATTCCGGCCCCATCACTGCCATCATTGGGACTGGAGCAGGAAGGAAATCTTGCTGATGTCACTTAGTGCTTCACACACTCTGTCATTGTCGTTGCATTTTTCGGAGGATTAATAAGTAGTATGAAGGAAACCAAACTTGAACGCTACCAAGAGTAGATGACGGTCTGATCTTTGGCTGAACCAAAAATGCTAAGAATGTGCAGGGATCTTGGAACTCGAAGTTACTAGAGGAATGTTAGCAAGGAGCGTCTTGTGTTTGAAAATGCTAGTCAAGACTGAAGAGAGAGTTCTACAGGGCTAAGCACTTGCTTATATGCAGAAGGCTGGGTTTCATTCCTGGCATGTGTGAGTTTGCTCCCACTGGGGAATCCTGTTACTCAAGCAGTCAACATTGCTCTGTGCATTGGTCATCTTCAAAAGTCCACAGTGAATGCAGAGAAATCATGGCCAGATTTCTGAAGGAACTCTGGACTCCTTTTCTCTCTGTGACTCTGGTTTAAGAAAAGGTGTGAGGGGCTGGAGCGATAGCACAGTGGGTAGGGCATTTGCCTTGCACTCGGCCGACCCGGGTTTGATTCCTAGCATCCCGTATGGTCCCCTGAGCACTGCCAGGAGTAATTCCTGAGTGCAGAGCCAGAAGTGACCCCTGTGCATTGCCAGGTGTGACCCAAAAAAGAAAAAAAAAAAGGTGCGAGTAGGGGCTTGAGTGATAGTTCAGCGGATAGGGTATTTGCGGGGTTTAGTTCCCAGTGACTCAGACAGTCCCCCGAGCCCTCCAGGAGTAAGCCCTGATCACTGCCAGGTGTGACTCTAAAACAGAGACAAAATAAAGGATGAGAGGCGGCCAGGGAGATAGTACAGCAGGCAAGGCACTTTTCCTGCCCGCAGCTGACCCAGGTTCAATCCCTGCTACCTCATGTGGTGTCCTGTTCTGGCCCCACAGCCCTGATCACAGAGCCAGGAGTAAACCCTGAACATTGCTGGGTGTTCCCCGTACCTCCCCCTGCTAAAAAAAGTTGAGAGTAGGGGCTGGAGCGATAGCACATCTGGTAGGGCGTTTGCCTTGCACACGGTTGACCCAGGTTTGATTTCCAGCATCCCATATGGTCCCCCGAGCACTGCCAGGAGTAATTCCTGAGTGCAGAGCCAGGAATAACCCTGTGCATCATTGGGTGTGACCCAAAAGTAAAAAAGAAAAGTTGAGAGTAGTTATTAGGTTTTTAATTTGTATCACTTAAAATTTACTTTTACTCACTCAGCATGCTCAGAGCTTACTCCTGGTTCTGTGCTCAAGGATTTGCTCCTGGCAGTGCTTGGGGGACCCTGTGCGGTGCCAAGGATTGAACCTAGGTCAGCTGCAGGCCAAGCAAAGTGCCGAAGCCCCTGTATCGCCTCTCCAGCCCTGCGTAATGCTTACGTCACGAATCCAGATTCTTTGCACTGCACAAACCCAGAGGAGCTTCCTAAAATTCTGCCGCTCAGACCCTTTGGTCACTCTGTTTTCTCGTGCCTTTCTCCTTTCAAATCAGGGACAGAACCCCGCGCCCAAAGCATGTGAGCAGTGAGCTCTGTGCGCCCCTGGTGTCGGTGTGGGGTGGAGGGGTGTGCAGGGCCGGGGTCGAACACAGCCTCCCGTGCAAGGCTTCATCACTTGGGCCACATCCCTGGCCCTTTCTTTTTTTTTTTTTTAACTTTTATTTTTTATTTATTTTTTTAAGTAACATATTTTTAAAATTTATTTAATAAGTGAGTCACCATGAGGGTACAGTTACAAATTTACCCATCTTCGTCCTTGTGTTTCCCTCATACAATGTTCGAGAACGCATCCCTCCACCAGTGTCCATTCTCCACCAGCAATGAACCCAGTATCCCTCCCACCCTCCACTCCCGTCCCCCCGCACCCTGCCTCTGTGGCAGGGTATTCCATTTTGTTCTCTCTCCTCTGGGTGTTGTGGTTTTCTATAGGGGTATTGAGCGGCCATCGTGTTCAGTCTCTAGTCTACTTTCAGTACGCTTCTCTCTTCTCAAGCGGGGTCCCCAGCCACATTTTACTTGGTGTTCCCTTCTCTATCCGGGCTGCCTTTCCCCCAGCATGTGAGGCCAGCTTCCAAGCCATGGAGACATAGAAAGATTGCACTCATCTGTGGAATATAAAGTAACAGAGTAGGAGACTAACACCCAAGAATAGCAGTATATAATACAAGGAGGTTGGCTCCTGGCCCTTTCTTTTCCCTGTTTGCTGATGGGTTATCGTTGAAATACAGGGAATGAAATACCAGCACAGTGGTACCTCCAAACCAAGACACACAATCCCTAGTACCATCTATTTATATCATAAAGCAGTCTGCTAAGACTTAAAAGTGTTCTGGGGTGCCACCCCCCCCCCTTGCTTCTTGCTGATGTGGGGAATAGGAAGATGAGCAATGTGGAGGTTCCTCTCGGCTGCTCCCAGGAACTCCCAAAGAGCATCCTGGGGAGGTAAGGCTAGGAGTGCTCCAGCAGAGAGAGAAATCTGGAGTACCTAGAAACATCTGAGCAAGAAAGGAGGAAGCTAAGGACCTCACAGGCTCCCTAGCCCTCAGCCAAGCAGCCCAGAGATGCAGGAAGTCGGCAGTGCCAGCTGATCCCCCGGGGCTACTCCCGAATCCTTTTTGAGGGAAAGGGTGGCTAGCAGCCTGAGATGCTGCTAAAAAAGCAATGAAGCTGGAGATAGCAACAAGGGCTGAATCCAGCCCTTTCACAATAAAACAAGCTTTTCTTAGGTCATTGGTAATTTTAAAAACATGAAATAAAATAAAAACAAAGCAAAATGACCCCAAGCCCCAAAACTTGCTGTTCTCACGCCCCGGCCTCTCTGAGCCTAATCACATAAGACCACCTACGATTTGTTTTCCAGTGTTCCTTCACATCTGGCTCCTGCTGGCTATCAAAATAGGACCCAAGGAGCTTCCGCCTCAAGCTGTTGGTAATAAACACAGAGTATGTGTCTGTGTATTTGAGGGAAGATGGGGAATGAGGTTTTTCCTCTGTGGTGGGGGCCCCGGTGAGGGGGTGTGAGCACTGTAATTTGCAGTATTCAAGGGTCTGACATCCATGTGCAGGGACCAGAGCAATAGCATAGGGGGTAGGGCGATTGCCTTGACTGGGGTTCGGTCCCCTGCATCCCTGGGCACTGCCAGGAATAATGCCTGTGTGCAGAGCCAGGAGTAACCCTGGATCATCACTGGGTGTGACCCAAGAAGCCAAACAAGGAAAGGATATCAGTGTCCTGTTCGAAGTTCCTGATCTGCTGTGGCTGGGGGCCCCTGAATGTTCGGCCAGATTAGTCTTCTCGGAAGTGCCACAAGTCCTGATTTTACCAATAGGTTCATGAAAACTGCCCCTTGAAGCACAAGGACAGAGAACAAAGCGGACCCTGGCATGAGGTCATTTCCTTGCACCTCTGTCTGTGTTTCACTGAAACAGTACAGCAGCTACGACTCGACCCCGCAGCTGCTGGCGGAGCAGGGGAAGGAGAAGGCTCGAAAAACAAACCCTGTCTTCAGACTTCTGCTCCGTGGCCGGGCTCCAGGGGAGCGCGGGGGGAATGCTTGGCCCCTAAGTCCCCGCAGGAAGGGGCTTTCTCAAAGCCTGGCAAACACTCCCAGTAATAACTTGTTGATTTCCTGTATTGCGTTTGGTAGCCCCCCTCTTCAAGGCAAGCTTTGGTTTGTCCTTACAAATGCCTTCCAGCATACACGACTCTCTCCGGCGTTCCCTTCTGCCTCTTTGCCAGATTGCCAGCCCGTTTGCTCTTGCTACCTTCGAAATGGTGAGCTTTCTGCCTCGGTCATCAGCTGCCACTTGACGCTCTATCCGTGGTTTGAGTCAGACCAGGCCTGTGAGTCTGCCCAGGTCTTCTAGGACAGACTTTGCCTTCTGTCCTGTAATGGGGAATGTGGCTCGCTGGTCAGACACAGAAGACTTGATGGACAGTGCTTTGAAGCTGAACCCCCCCAGGATCCCAGGCAGCCCCTCCGGGAGGAATACAGCTGCCGGAGGGGCTCCCGAGGTGGCGGAGACACTTCTCGAGGAACTTGGGCCTGGATATTTTTAAGCCTGGCTTTTCATGGAAGCTTCCCGTGCACCGCGAGCAGGAAATCTTTTCTGGGACAGAATCTGCTGTTTCCGGAAGCCTTCCTCAACGCATTGTGTGGGTTTGGGGACAAACCCAGTCAGCAGTTTGGGATGTGTGTGCGCGCGCCCCACTGCATGGAACCCCAAAAAAACTGCCTTTTTCCTCTGTCTCCAGTGCTATGTTCTGGCCTCACCTGCCTGGCACAGATGTTTTATTTTTTATGTGGCTTGTGTGTGTGTGTATATGTGTGTGTGTGTGTGTGTGTGTGTGTGTGTGTGTGTGTTTTCCCTTGCAGTGGACGCTTTCATATGTTGAGTCTGGGTGGGGTCTGCAGAGCTGTAGCTGGGGGTTGGGAGATGAGGAGTCTCGTAGTGATGGGGTTGGGGACACCTTATAACTGCTGCTTCCACCCTTGCCCCTTTGTCTGTTGTGAGTTTGGTCTGATTTGAGTCCACTGACTGCTCAGCCAGGTCGGGGGCCCACGTTGCTATGTTCCTTGCACACTTGGCTTTTGGATTGAAAGGCTGTGAGTTGAGACTAGAACTCAGTTCCTCCTGTTGGTGTATCGTGAGCTTTTCAAGGTGCTTGCCTTTCAGACACTGAAATTCTGGTCTTGTTCGCTCTTAAGAATGTCAGTTAGTGCTGTAGTAAAGCGGGCAGGGTGTTTGCCTTACACATGACTGACCAGGGTTTAATCAACAGCATTCCCAACATATGACCAAGCTCCACCAGGAGTAATTTTTTTTTTTTTTTTTTTTGCCTTTTGGGTCACACTGGCGATGCACAGGGGTTACTCCTAGCTCTGCACTCAGGAATTACTCCTGGTGGTGCTTGGGGGGGACCATAGGGGATGCTGGGAATCGAACCTGGTTCAGCTGTGTGCAAGGGTCAGAGCCAGGAATAAGCCCTGAGCATCACCCATGCTATCCAAAAACAAACAAAAACATGTGTCCAAGTATGTAGGATTTTTTAAAAAATCTGTAAAGTTTCTGTTTCTGTCCTATTTGGGAACACCCAGATGTTAAGAAAAAATAGATAAATAAGTAATGAAGGGTAGTACAAAGGGATATCCAGTGTGTTGGTAGGTGCATGTGCATGTACCTGAGGAGGGTGCCAGGGATCCAACCCAGGGTCTCACTCCTATAAGACACATGCTCTACCCAAGGGATTAGACCATCCCCAGCCACCCCCCCCCCCCCGAGAGATATTCAGAACCGAGCTTAGATGCTAATGGGGTGGGGCCTTGGGATAATGGCGGCAGGGGCCTGTGAATAACAGCATCGCTAGTAAAAAAGCAGTATTAGTGCTGCTGAAAAAGCTCGGTATCTCAATAAAAACATTTTTAAAAAGATATGCTCTGGCTGGAGAGATAGTACAAGGGATAGGGCGCTTGCCTTGCACTCAGCCAACCCAGGTTCAATCCCCAACATCCCATACGGTCCCCTGAACACCGCCAGGAGTCATTCCTGAGAGCAGAGCCAGGTATGGTCCAAAAGCAAAACAAAAAACAAATAAAAAGATATGTTCTACCACTTGAACCATGTCCTCCCCCCACCCCTTACTGTAATGCTCTTTTTAATAAATAAACTTTGGAGCAGGAGCAATAGTATACAACAGGTGGGGTGTCTGTTTGTCCTGCAAACCTAGGTCGGGTTCTATCCCTGGCACCCTGTATGGTGCCCTGAGCCCCAACAGGACCCCTGAGCGCGGAGTCAGGAGTAAGCCCTGAGCTCCGTTAGGTATATTCACCAAACCAAAATTAATTGATTAAAAAACATAAAATAAACTCTTTTCCCCCAAGCATTTTGAAAAAAAGTTTTGTGGGGTTTCTGTCTGTTTGACTTGGTTTGGGGGCCGCACGCCGCAGTGCCGAGGGCTTACTCTGGCCTCTGTGCCCAGGGATCTCTGTGGGATCACACCCAGGGGACTGTATGGGATGGTGCAGATCGAACCCGGATCAGCCATGATCAAGGCCAACGCCCTAGTCACTGTTGATTGCTCTGTCCCCCCTAGTTTTGTGGATTTTTTTTCTTCTGCTACTGCTTTTTTTTGGGGGGGGCGGATGATTTTTTTCTTTGCCCTGAGCATTTTCAAGATAGAAATACTGAGCAGAGTTCCCGTAGACACCACACCCTGTTTCTCCTGCAATCAGCAACGTGCATGCCCTTTTAAAGGCTCTCTGCCCAGCGCGCTTGGCTGACCACTCGGTGGCTTGCTCTTTGGGAAAACTGGGAGTGAATTTTCCCTAGGAGTCTTGCATAAAGCAAGGCTTGGGGCCAGCAGCTCCCCCACCCGGACTGTCTGCGTTTCTACCTCCTGGCTCTCCCCTCACCTCCAGCAAAGCCTAAACTGAGGCCATAAGACCCAAAACACTGTTTAGAATTCCAAACACAATTGATATTTACGTTGGCAAGTATGTTTGCATTCCCTTGGCGAGGTCACCAAGGACTTGAGCATCCATTTTCTCTGGCTTTCAGTCTGGGAAGGTAGATATTATCCCCCTCTTACGGAGGAAATGCAAAAGCCCGAAGAGATTACTCTTCTTCAGAGTCGTGCTGGTCGTGGTTAAGAGGTTAGGGTGTAGACTCCAGCCTCGCCGTTTCCTTCAATTCCAATTTAGTTCTAGATACCATATTCTTTCTACTCAACATTTTGGCCTTAACGGTTTTTTGGAGGGAGCAGGGCGGAACCATCCTCCCCAGCAGTGCTGGGGGTGGGGAGCACTAGTGAATGGTCCTGAGGGTTTCTCAGGCCAGAGGTGCCTGAGGCCCCCAGGCTATGTGACGGCAGGGACTCAACTTCGTACCTCACGCATGCCAGGCCTCCTATCTCCCCACCCCTGCTGCTGGTCTTGGCTGCAAAGTCTGAATCTTGTGGGTGCCATTTAAGCACCTCTAGGGCCAGCCCCCCTGCCCCCCCCACGCCCCCTACCCGAGTCTTCTCACCCTTGCCCTTCCCAGGACAGACACATGTTGCTTCCAACACATCTTCATGAATATCGCTGCTTCCATTCATTTTGAAGCTGTCTTCCTTTTTACATCCAGGATTCTTTCTTCTTCTGGTCTCTTTTTTTTTTTTCTCCAGAAATTGCTTCTGGGAATATTTTTCATCTTTTCAGTCTCATCTCAGATATTCCTTTTCTCTGAAGCTTCACTTCCTTCCCATGGCCCTTCGAGTCTCAGCGCAAGACGGACGGGTTCTATTCTGTCGTATGCATATGCCCGTTCCGTATCACACTTGAGGAGGATTAAAATAAGACCCCTTGAAATTGCTTACAGCAGTGATTTTCAGTTGCTAGTCGATGAGCCAGCACCACTTCATAGGAATTTCCTGCTGGCCTGTGAAAAAAGCTGCTGCTGCTTTACTGCCTGGTACGTCCAGTCATGTAGCAACACTATCAGAAATAATCTAATTGTAAGTTGTTGTTGTTGTTGTTGTTGTTGTTAATTTTCTGCCTTAACCGCCCAAGAAATATTTCTCCTATTTTCACTGTTTTGCCGGTGTGAAAAAGTTAAAAACAAAAAAACACTGGTTTACATTGGATTCTGGGAATCACCTCTGGGCTAGAGGAAGGATAATAAGGATTCAAAAAGGGACCCACATATGCAGTTTTCCAGTACCCTCTTGGGCTCAGTGCACCTCACAACATGTATCTGTCTGTAGGTTGTCTTGAATAACAGATGTTATGTGTCGGGGCCCAAGCAGAGGTGGCCCCGAGGCAGAGACACAGCACGCTGGGTGCCGGGCAGGGACCCCTGCCTTGCACATGGCCGGCGCGGGTCCGTCCTCAGCACCACATAAGTCCCCCGAGCCCCCCCGGGAGCAGTCCCTGAGCATAGACAGGAGAAAGGCCCGGTTATGGTGAGGTGTGACACCCCGACCCAAAGATCTTGAGTGCTGTAATAACAGGGAAAAGGATGTGTTTCTCCCTAAGCCCAGCTTCTCCTTCACTTCATCCAACTTGTTTGACTTCATACATGTTTGAGAAGAGCAAATGGAAAACCTTTCAATTTTGGGACCCTACCACACATGGCTATACTCTGGGCTTATTCCTGGCTCTGTACTCAGGGATCACTCCTGGAGGGGCTTGGGCTAGGGACTAAGCCTGCATAAGCAGCCTGCAAGGCAAGTGCCTTACCCCTGCTTTCGCTCCAGTCCTGGTTCTTCAGTGATTTAAACAGTCCCTAGAATACAACCTCAGCTCTTCAAGTGGCTGCGGTTCAAGTCTAGGTTAGTGTCTTTTCTGTTTGTTTTTGGGCCACACCTGGTGATGACCAGGAATTACTCCCCAGACCTGCTCTCAGGATTCACTCCTGGCAGTGGGATGCTGGGATCGAACCTAGGACGGCCAAGTGCAAGGCAAGCCCCCTACCCACGGTGCTTTCACTCTAGCCCCAGTGTTAGTGTCTTTATCTTTGTCTCAGCATGTAAAGAAAGATGCACGAGTGAATGAGGGCTCTCGGGAAGCTTGACTAGCTCGTGGCAGAATGCTCACTGCTTCATAGGCAGAGGCTCGTGAACGCCTGGAGTCTTTCAGAATAAGAAATAGGGCTGGGGGATGGCTCAGCAGGTGAGAACACATGCTTCCAAGGCAGGCGCCTGAGCACGCCAGGATCAGAGACCACCCATCACCGAGTTGGGGGAACCTCCCACAGCCCCCCAGCACCTCCACGTATGGCACAGAAATGGAAAAAAAAAAGAGGAACAAGACAGTAGCAACCTATTACTCTTTTGTTACTGAATTCCTACTGGTTGAGAATGTCAGGGAATTTCAGGGTGTCACCTCACGCCTCTGAGTGTCTGGGTCTCATCGCACCATCAGAGATTCCAGTGCTACTCCCCGCCCAGAAAGGCCCTCTGCTTGCTGTCCCCTTGGAAAGCACCCCTGTTCCTAGGATCTGTTTGCTCCACTTGTCTCTGTCCCACCTAGAGAATTATCTTTTGCTTCCTGTCTTCTTTGTCCCAAGACCGTCACTCCACGAGCCATCCTGCCCCCGCAGCGGGAGGATTCCTTCAGGGGAGGACTTGTCAGGGGAGCTGGGCTCCTGGACGTGGCCCAGGGTTTGGGGCTGAAGATGGGGTGCAGCCCGACCGGCACTGCTGGGGGACCATGCCCCATCCTTGTTGCTCTCTCCCTCTGCCCTCAGGTGGCACATTGTGGTTCCTGGGAGGGGGGGCAGGGGACCCTCTAGGGCACTTCCATGGCTGTGCCTTCAACCATGTCCATTATCTGCTCTTCAGTTAGCCTCTTCCTTATCCCCCGGGAGAAAGATGCCTGAGTTTGATGCTTTGTCATTTCCCCCCTCCTGGTCTGTTTTTACCCGTGGTCATTATCTATTTTTGCTCTGTAAGGAAAACCAAAAATGTCCAAAGATGAAATTTCACCTAAAATGTTATCAACATGAAGTTAAGTCATTTTCTACTCTTAACTTTATGTGTGTGTGTGTTTGTGCGCTCGCGCCCTCCTCTGACATCAAGTTGTCTTGATTTGAAATAATAAAACCTTGATAACATCTGTTCTGACTGTCACACGAGATTAGAAGCATCTTCCATAAAAGTGAATGATGTTCTCTAGGTACTAACAGGGAATCCGCGTCAAGGTGTAGCTGAAATAATAGAAAAATCCAGTCTGCTCTAGTTCATGCTCTGCCCTACTTTTATAAAAGGGAGACCTCGATATGTACTGTTCTGTCCGAGACGAGCCCCTGAAATGAAACAGGAGGCCCTCCTGTACAGGACCAGCAGGATGGCAGAGCCTGGCAGAGGGGGCCCGTCACCCTCTTCAGCTTCTCGGATCCTGAGTTTTCTGTACTCCATCAAAAACCCCGTGCTGACAAAGAAGCAGGAGCTGGCTTGAGAAGTGCGTACCGCTCCAGGCCCCAGGAGTTGTCTGTTGTGGATTTTCTCATGGCACTGGGCGCTCTGTTTTCCAGGCCTCTCCCCATCTGTGCCTTTAACACTCTGCCCGCAGTGCTGAAGTCGTTGGGGTTTTGCCGAGTCACTGGAGATTCTTAGAAATCCCGCAGTTTACCGTTGGTGGCGATGCCCCTGGTCTGGAAGGAGGCGCGGGAGCGCACAGATAGAGTTCTCAGAAACAGACGCTGCCCGGCAGGAGGGCGCCTGTGGGGTCTGCGTGGCCTGGGAAGCAGCTGGGCTGGTGTCACGTCTGGTCCCGTCTGCTCCCCCCACTCCTTCACTAGGTGCAGAGTAAGGCAGGTCACCTTACTCTGGGGTCCCACTCCATTTTATAAGGTGGGGGAGGGGGGGAGCAGGGGCAGGGAGGTTTAGGCCACTCCCAGTGGTACTCAGGGTTCACGCCTAGCTCTGTGCTCTGGGGTTACTCCTGGCTCTGTGCTCAGGGCTCAGGGAATGCTGTGTAGTGCTGGGGATCAAACCTGGGTTACCCGGCTCTGCCTCTGCCCCCAGCACAGTGGGGGTTCCAGGTCAGCCGTCTCGAGCAGTGCCGCCTGGGCCAGTCCGGCCAGCACCCCACAGCCCTCCAGAGCGTGGGCAGGGTGGGCCCTGCAGGGTGAGCCCCGAGAGAGCAGAAACCTTAGCCACTCCCCTTCCAGTGTTGGAAATCCATCTCTGTGCATCTGACCTTTTCTTCCCTTTGCATTTTCCCCCTTAGTTTCCAGAAATGAGAATTACTGGTTGAAGGGAAATGAGCCTTTTTAAAAGGCTCTTGAAATACTACAGACATGCCGTCCAGCGCCTCACAGTTTTGAGCCACAGGCACGAAGGCCTGTTCAGTCACACTCTTACCTTTGCCGCCGGAGAAAGGGTTTGAACTCTTTTTTTTTTTTTGCCAGTTTATAGAGAGGGGTGGGGGACAAAGCCTCGCTGGCCGCCGCAACTGTTGGGTCTCGTCCACGTGACCCTCCGTGCGGCTCCCTCCAAAGGCACATCCTGCCCCTCAAAGGCCTTTCAGGGGCTCACAGCCTCCTCCGCGGCCGAGGGCACAGCATCGCCCTTGTGGCGCGGTTGGGTGGGCAAACATACACAGACCCGGGCATTGTGGGAGATGCAGGCGCGGGGATAACGCTGTGAGCTGGGATGAAAAGAACGATTCTCCATTCTTGATTGTTGTGATTTCCAGGGACGGGCCAGCGGCCCCCGCCCGGGAGGGCTGGGCTTTCCAGGCAACCAGATGCTCCCTCTGCGGCACCCCGGCTCCGGCACTTTCTGGAGAGAAGCAGGCGAGGGGGGGTTGTTGGTGGGGCCGCAGCCGCCGAGCCGTCCCTCCCTCGGAGTGATTGCCCTGGACCCGCGGACACTCCAGTCAGCCAGGAGCGGCCGGGCCGAAGGTTGTGGGCCTGGGTCCGGCAGCCGCTGGGGCCATCCCTTCCAGCCTCAGTCTCTGGAGCTTCCTTCCGCTCCTGCCGGCTGCCAGGCCTCCCTGAGGCGCTCATCCTGTTTTGTCTGGGCTACTCGGGCGCTTCCTGTCCCCTCCATTCAGAAGCGCACATGCAGGGCCGCGCTTGTCCCTCTGCCTCTCTCTCCCGTCCGAGCTGCCCCCCGACCCCTGCTCTCTGGGCCCCGAGCAATCAGCTCCCAGCCCTTCCCCAGGGGACTCGCCTCTGAGAACCCGGCTGGCGACGGCAGATGGCAGGGTTTGTGCTGATGTGTCTGGCCGCCCAGCCCGTGCCCCTCTTCCACACGATCGACGCCTTCTGATCTGACCTTGCCCCCACCCCCAGCCATCACCTCTCTGATGGGGTGCTCCTGGCACCCCCCCCTCTTCATCCCGCACCTGTTTGCTCCACTCACACCTCAGCACCGTCTCTCTCCATTGGTCAGTCCCCAGCTCCTGCCCCGGGATCCTGTCTCAGAAAGGCCCAGAGGGTTCCATTTCCTGCCGTGCTCTGAGCCTGAGGATGGTGGAGCACCGTCCCCGCTTCCCGTCTGGTCGTGTGGCGGTGGCCCAGACACTTAGCACAGGTGCCCACAGGATCACAGATGCTCAGTCCCAGGGCCTGGTGACACACAAGTGAGTTGGGGTGCTGGCGCTCAAGTGACCGTGGTGTGTCAGGGATGACATCCCTGGGTGAACAGCAGAGTCGTCCTGCAGGAGTCAGGCTGGGCATGTGGGCCCATGGCAACGGTTGGATTTGTGGCTTCATGCCTGCAAGGTGTGTCTACTACTGTGCATGTGCTGGTGCATGCTCTCTCATGCGTGCCCTCTCTCTCTCTCTCTCTCTCTCTCTCCTCTTTCCCTCTCACTTCTCGCTCCCTCTTTCTCAATCTCCCTCTCAATCTCTCTCGCTCTCTCCTCTCCCTCTCTCTCACTCAGTCTCTATCAGTCTCTCAATCTCTCCCTCTCTCTCAATCTCTCTCTTTTTCTGATTCTTTCCATTTCCCCTCTCTCCCTCTCTCTATCTCTTTCTATCTCTCTAGATCTCTCAATCTCTCTTGCTCTTTCTCAATCTTTCTCATTCTTCCCCTTCTATCTCCTCCCTCTTTCCCTCTCTCTCAGTCTCTCTGTTTCTCTCCCTCTCTTTCATTGTTTCTACCTCTACCTCCCCCTCTCTCTTCACCTCTCTCTCTCTCTCTCTCTCTCTCTCTCTCTCTCTCTCTCTCTCTCTCTCTCTCTGGGTCACACCCAGTGGTGCTCAGGCCTTGCTCCTGGCTCTGTGCTCAGGGTTCACTCCTAGTGGGGCTCACGGGACCATATGTGAATTGTTTATGTTTTTGGTTTTCTTGGGCCACACTCAGCGATGCTCAGGGGTCACTCCTGACCGTACTCAGGGAACCAGCTGGGACGCCGGGGATCAAACCCAGGTTGGCCACATGCCAGGCAAGCAGCTTACTGCTGTCCTCTCTCTCCGGCCCCATAAGCAACGGTGTTTCTTGGACTTAGTTTATTCTCTGCAAGACCAGCACCTCAAGGCAGTTGTTGGTGCTTGTGGATCAAATTTAAGTCCTTCAGTTGGAGGCCAGGGAATCCTTGGGGATGGAGGTCTGGGTCCTGAGCCACAGCGGTCCCAAGAGAGGAGGTTCTGGGGAGTTCTGTGTCCTTTGTCTGTGTGGATTCTCCTGGGCCTGTGAGTGGCCAGCTCACGTCTGTCTCCGTGGAAGCAGCCGTCAGGGTGAGCGCGTAGGGGAGGTAAAGCGCCAGCCCCAGTCAGGACACACGAGAGGCCTGAGGGCGGCCTCACCCGTTCGTGGGTGCTCCTGGGGCCCCATGACCCGGCCTTCTCAGCGGGGAACATCTTACCTCGAAGTTGCCTGGATTCATCAGAAAACTTTCTAGAGACTTTTTTTTGGGGGGAGGAAGTGGCCCCACATCCACCTCCTGAGGCTTGGACATACCCCATTCACATGGCAACATTGTAAGATGCACTGAGCAGGTGATTCTTCCTTCTGGAGTTTTCTAGAGATCACAGAACTTTCTTGGGGTCCTATAAATAAATAGCTGAGCAAGGGCTGAGGCCAGGGTGTCTGGTAGGTCACTCACTGTTGCTTTCCATAATTCTAAGATTTAACATCGAACAGCTCTCATGCTAATAATTTTTCTTCTAGCAGGGGAGGGGTTGGGTTGCAACCCAGTGATGCTCAGAGCTGACTCCTGGCTCTGTACTCAGGGGCCGCTCCTGGGGGCTTCAGGGGAACCATATGGGATGCCAGGAATTGAACCCACATTGGCCACATGCAAGGTGAGCGCCCTACCCACTGCACTATCTCTTCGACCCCTCCAGGCCCCCTTTTCCCCCTGTGTCTTCCACCCCCTCTCACGGCCGTGGGGGTCCAGCCTGATTGCATCCAGGTGGTACCCCTCAGTCCTGACACCTGCCTCGTAGTGGCCTCTGGCATTCGAGGGCTCTGTCAACTCTGGTGAACTTGCTGCATCGTGGGAACTGGTAGAAAGAATTGAAGGATGAACAGGCGTGTTGCGGAACCTCAGGAACCACGCCCACCCACAGCCTGGAACAAAGCAGAGGCGCCGTGAAGATTTTTGGAATAAAGCACTTTTGGTCTAGACACACTTACTGGCCCAGAAGTGCATTTCACTGTCACCTTCAGTAAGCTGTTCTCCTCACAGTTCCCACATCTTCCTCCAAGTCCTCTCCTTTCTGTAGACCGGGCCGGAGGAGCACACGGGTAGGGCGCTTGCCTTGCACAGGACTGCCCAGGTTCGATCCCTGTGACCCCACGTGGCTTTCATCTCGCCACTATGAGATACAGCTTCCCCCCACCTCTTTTAAAAAAGTCTCAGCACTGCTCAGAACCTGTCGTTTTTAGTGGACAATAAACATTTGCATCCAAGGGGCCCGTTTTACCTGCACGCCTTGGTTCTTTCACATGGGATGGCCAAGGGCAGAACTTTGTGCAAAATTTGTGCTGAGAGGAAGAAAACTTTGAGGAGAAATGCAGATGGGCCACCTCCCTCTCGACCTACGTGGAGAGTATCCCGGTGGGCGGAGTAACTGCTGGAGATGCTTTGGAGGACAGGCTGCGTCTCGGTCCTGCTGAGGGACAGACACCCCCCCCCACCCCCGAGGCTGAGACAGAAGACACCAACTGTGGCCCAGTGCTCCAGGACTCCAGCCCAGGGCTGTGGTTCTTCTCGGCTAACCAAGACTCATCACTATTAATATCCGTGTTTCTATTAATAGTCTCTCCTCACTGTGAGCTAATTTAAATCTCATGTTCGCTGAGCTATTCTTAACCCCACATTCTTGGGCCTCGGGCCCGGTTCCCAGCGAGCAGCTCATAATTCCATTTTGGTCTTCAGACTCGTAGAAATGATCAGAAATGGTGGGTCTGGGGATGTGCTCCGGGGCAGAGCACATGCTTCGAAGGGGTGAGGCGCTGGGCTCCATCCAGGCCGTGGGGTAAAAGAAAAAGGAAAAGGGAGAGGAAGAGGAGAGACATGGGACTAGAGTGGTGGGCAGCGGGGAGGGCATTTGCCATGCACGCGGCCACCCCGTGTTCACCCCCAGAGCAGCGCCAGGAGTAATTCCTGAGTGCAGTTACTCCGTAACCCCAGAACATGGCTGGGTGTGCCCCCAAACCGAAACATAGAGCTGTTCTCTCCTTATTCATACGCGAAGAAAGAGCGACTAGACTCCGAGCAGACGCCCAGTGCCCCCATTGAGATCCTGCTGGCCTGGGACAGGGCAAGTCTCTGCCCTTCAGAGCCGGCCTGCCCGTCCTCTCCTTCCTCCTGCCTGACACCGCTTGTCCCCCAGCCACTGTGATGTTCAGTCTCCCACCTCGTACACACTCCTGGGGGCCCTGAGGTGGGGAGCCCCCTGCATCCCCCCCACCAGTGGCTGGGCTGTAACCGGAAGCCAGCCTCTGCCCCTCCGTCCCGCTATCCCAGCCGGAAGCTGGGGAGGGGCTGGTCCCCGCTCATCCTGGAAAATCCACAGGGGGTTATGAGGCTGGAGAAAAAGAGCTCAAAGGACTGTGCACAGACTTTGCATGATGGGAGCCCAGGTTCCATCCTGACACCCCCTAATCCTCCCTTCATAGCCCCAGGAGCAGCCCTGGGCAAGCAGCTGGGAGCACCCACCACTGAGCATCCCCCTGGCCTCTGGTTTTCAGCTTTATAAAGAGATGAGCTCACATTTTCAGCCATGCTTTATCTTCTTCATTTCACATCATCAGATGCATCTGAACAGCGCGTAGCTCAGTTTTTTTATTTCTTGCATGTTTCTTGCCTTGCTCTGCTTGAAATCCTTTTATAAAGTAGTTTGCAATATTTGATTACATTTAATATTCAAACACCAATCCCATCACCATTACACCGTCCCACCACCATATTTCGGGTGTTTCCATCCCGAACCCAATCCCTGCCCAAAGCAGAACTGAAATAATATACTATTTCCCTGTAAGGTTGGTTGCCTCCTACTTTGACTCCCATCAGATGTGGTGCTGTAGTCTCGAAGTCTGGGCAGGGTGTGTCCTATGAAGTGTTGCATGGCCACAGAGGCAGCTGTGCGGTCCAGAAAGACACTTGTAGGTGAGGCTCGGCCCCGGCATGTGGGGGGTGGCCTTGAGCATGGCAGTGATTGCTTTGTGGAGGTTTTTGGCTGCTGGGGCTGGGTCCCTTGGGCAGGGAGGGGTCTCACCCGTCCCCCTCTGGGGCGCCTCGAGTGAAACAGCGTGGCGTGGGGTTTGGCAGCATGGTTATGACGAGCATCATGTTATGCTCCCTTCTAGGAGAGGACATGTGATCTGGACGGTGGCCAATGACGAGATTAGCCGGAGCCAGCCAGGGGTGGCTTATGGGTGTGACTTCAGAGCCACTAGCCAGGGGTGGCTTATGGGTGTGACTTCAGAGCCACCAGCCAGGGGTGGCTTATGGGTGTGACTTCAGAGCCACCAGCCAGGGGTGGCTTATGGGTGTGGCTGCAGACAGGGGGATACGGGCAGAGGATCTCTGTTCCCTGCCCTGTTGAACCCAGAGTTCTCAGTCACAAAGTCCCGCATACCTGGGTTTTCTGGGTCCGCTTGAGGCTCGGCCCGAGCGTGTGGGGAGCGGCCATGAGCGTGGCTGCGGTTGAGTTGTGGAGGTTTTCTGCTGCCGGGGCTGGGTACTGCCTGTTGGTTTTTGCAGGTATGTTCTGACTTCTGTCTCAGGGTACCACAAATGCATCTTTTTTCTGTATCCTGGTATTATTTTTTCATTTGTTTTGTTTTGGGGCCACACCTGGCTGTCCTTGGGATTTACTCCCAGCTCTGTGCTCGGAAATCACTTTGAGGTGCCAGGGGCTTAGGGGACCCTATGGGGTGCCAGGGATTGAATCCAAGTCATGCAAAGCAAGCTCTGTACTGTCTCTCTAGACTAGTCATGGGATTCTTTATGCCTTCCCCCACATTTTACACCCATGTAACTCAGAGCCATGTAACATCCATGTAGCCCAGAGAAGAATTCCTGAGCATGTTCCTGAGCAGAGCAAATACTAAGCAGACCTGCAGTACGTAGATGCTCGCTAAATGTGAGTGTCTTCCCTTTTCTCACGGTGCATGTCCACTCCTGTAGCTGGATGCTTTGCAGGGGATGGTGTCACTCTTGTTTATCAGCAGAATGGGAAGTGATGAAGAGATTACCCCTCTGCCACGTCGTCCAGAAATCTCTCCTGGCCTTTGGTTTCTGACTAATGTGAGCAACCTCATTTAGGTATTTGGAATAACAGAAATCTGGGGACTCTTTGTGCCTAAGGAAGATGGATGTCATCGATCTGTGCAGCATTGGGTGTCGAATTTTAAAGCTTTGGCCATGATTTTGGTTGCATGTTTAAAACTTAGCTTCCATTCCTATTTAAATCTCCCCAATGTAGTTCAAGTTTCAAGTTTTATTTGGTTGATTCTCTTCAAAAGCCTTAAACAGGGGCAAGTCGACAAAATGTGGGGGGCGGCAGAGGCGGGCAGCGGTCTGGGCATCTTCCTTCATAGGTCTGACCCCTACCAGCACATGAACTCCCAAGGTCCGTGACAGGAGTAGACCTGAGCACCTTTGGGTGTGGTCCCCAAATAAAACAAGTCAATGCAGATAAGATCACATATCTCACTTGTCTAGAGGTGTGTATAATTTTGCTTTGAAATAGCCTTTCAGGCCCATTGATGTCTTTGTTACTTGAACGTTCCTGGTCCCTAGCATTGGTGCACTTCAGTCTTCCCAAGATTTAAGTTCTACTTTTTGCTTTTCCCAGGGGATGACATCACAAGAGTAAAGAGTGGAAGGACAGCTTGTGCCCATGGTAGCCAGGTTACGAAGGAATTGATACTTGCTCGGGGTCCGGGGTCCATGCCTGGGGTGTGGGTCCTGTGTGGTGGGCCCTCCCTGGTTACAGGTTATAGACTGACCTTCCTTTTCCTCGGTAAATCAGCTTTTACTAAGAACGGCTCCCAGTTCTTGCTTTCCTCATGGATTTAATTGTTTCTTCGAATTTAGTTTTTACTCTGGAAGGAAGAACTTTCTAATTCCTTGCTTTGTCAGGATTCCACAGCACCCATTCATTCTACTCCTGTGGCCTAAGTGTCATTGACACTCAGAGCCTGCGTTCCCCCAGTGGCATGTCGTAGTGTTGAATGGTCGGTCTTGCGGTGTGGCTCCTGGACCTGCCACCCTAGTGACATCTCACAGAGAGTTGCTGGAGATGCACGTTGTCTGGCCTTACGCCAGACCTTGGATGTCAGGAACATCCGAGTGGTGGGTTCCAGAAGTCTGCATCCTGCTTGACATTCCCCTGGGAGACCCTCCTGGGTTCGAACTTTTGCTCAGCAGCTTTGGAAGATGCAGGAGGGGGTTTCACGCAGTCGAGACCTTCTGTAGCATTGTCTTGCCTCTGGACACGTGATCTTAGAATGGGCCATGGAGTCCTTGTCCTACTCCGTCAGCGTCCTGGCCCACCTCTGAAACCCTCATGATCTATTTGTGACCACCCGTGCTCCGTGGTTCTTTTATCCTATCATTTCAACATTTTTCGGTATTTCTAGCTAACTCAAGGCCCCCCGCACAGGCTGTGTCTATCAAGATAGAAATAGGGGCACATCTAGACCTCATATCACAGATGTTACTTAATAGAAGAAATGTCCAACATTTTAACTGCCCATCTTACAGAAATCGGTTAAGATGCCAAACAAATCCTACCATAGCCATCAATTTTTTTTTTTACATCCAAAAAACTTTTATACACTTGATTCTATTGAATATCATGTACTCATTTTTACAACCCCAGCTTCCTTTTCAGCCTAATCCGCTACAACTAACTGGGCCATTCAAATTCATCTTTTACATCTGAAACACCCCCACCCCCCAGATGTAGAGGACCTTGCTGTTGGCACTGAGGAGAGATCACTGTCACCTGCCCTGGGTCTTGCGAGGTTGTCCCATCACACAGGGACAATTCCCCTCTTAATTGCCTTTTTCTAAACTTGAACCTGGGAAATGAACACTCAGCACCCCCCACCTGCCCCCCCCCCCCCCCCGTGGCCGAAGAAGCCGTAGCAGCAGCCTCGACCACACCTCGCAGTGATGCATCCCTGCACTCCCCCGAAACAAAAGGGAGAGATGGTCTCAGCCAGCACGGGGAAGGGCTACGAGAGGCGAGTGTGGGCAGAGGAGTCAGAATCTCCGTGGCTTCGTATGTGGTGCTGTGGCTTCCTCCCGTGGGCCCAGCTCTGCTGCTTTCCATGGATCTCTTTAGGCCCGTGGCAGGTGCTTTTCTCGGAATTCTCTCACCTGGACTTCTTACGATGGGTGGCCTTGAGAGTATATAAATCAGACCCCTATAACTTGACTTTTAAAAATAAAGGGAAGCAAGCCATTTCTCTCTTTCACCTCTTTATTCAGTTGGATATCACGATTCTTATGCTGCCTCCTGCCGGGAAATGAAAGGAGCCCACAAATAGGCCACGTTGAGGCCACGGCACAGGCCCCACAATGGAATGTTCCTGGGTTGCGCCTGCTCCTGGCAATGGACTGATGCGAATTGGGCTTCCCAGGATGCGGCAGAGCCTTCTCTTGGGCTCCGCCCTGAGTTCATCTGGATGCAGCCTTCCCTTCCGTTAGCCGATGAATTACTTCCTGCGTATTTGCTTTTGGGGGTGGGGGGGCACACCTGCACACCTGAAGGTGTATCGCAGGGTTCTTGGGTGGGGAGCGAGGGTGTTGTTAAACCTCGGACTGTAGAATGCAGAGCATATTTTCCAGCCCTCTGTACCAACACCCTGATCCCTTCCTGATTTTGAGGGGGGGGGGGTGTTGCCAACACTCAGGGCTTACTCTTGGCTCCGTGCTCAGGGACCATCCAGGCAGGTCTTGGGGGACCCAGTGCAGTGAGGACAGCACTGAGGTCGGCCACCTGCGAGGCAAGTGCCTTTCCCTGGGCAGTCTCCCCAGCCTGTCTCCCTGTCTTTCTTCGTGTGCACGGTGTGATTTGGGGGGAGGTCAGGCTGTAGCAGGGCCCCACAGCCACTTTATCACGGGCCTTAGAAGCAGTGCTTCACAATCATCACAATCACATTCCAGAAAGTGCTAGGTCTTGGGTTCTTGTTTATGCGTGTCCACGAACCGAGTGTCTTGCGAGCTGAGTTCTGGGGATCAGGAAACCCTCACAGACACTTCCAAGCCCCGTCTTCTGCCACCTCAGAATGTCTCTACACTGATCAGCAGTCGGAGGTCAGCAGACCGGCGCCCACGCCGCGTCCCACTCACCGAACCCGAGCCGGAAGGAGCACCCCTGGGCCGGGGACCCGCTTGAGCCCCACTGCATCCCACAGAGGCACAGTGCTTCTAGAAGTGGGGCTCTGGGGGGTTCAGTGAGAGTTGCTGGGGGTTCCCCAGGCCCCACAGCAGATCTGCTGCACCTGACAGTCGGGCGATGGGCACCCAGGCCCAAGTGTTTGGGCCACTTTCCTGGGGATTCTCACACGCGTTGCCAGTGTGCGTGCCACCGCTGCCACCGGGAGTGGCTGTTTCCGTGCAGGGTGAGAAAGTGAAATAAGGTCCTCAGGAAGGCTAGAATCCAGGAGTCTTCAACTCTCTGATCCCCCGGGTCGGGGGAAGCCAGTGAGAAAAAGCCTTTTGTCCTCGAAGAAAGGAAACAGCTTCTATTTGTGGACAGTTTTTTTTCTCTGTCCCCAGCTCCGCCTGTTGGGCCCCTGCTACGGTGGTTTTTAAGTCAGAGCTTTAAATACACCTTAGAGCATTCGAGGACAGGAAGGCCAAGTCCCTCCATGGAAAACACCTTTGTTTCCCCCAGATGCATAGGGTTAGCAACTGCAGCTCATTTGTTTTTGGTCAGTGGAAGAGGTAGTTCCGCTAAGGGCGTCCCCTGCAGGGGCCTGATCTTTGGGGGACCCATGCCACAGAATTCAGTCTGTGCAGCCACTGATACAGGCGCTCTGCATCCCTGAGACCTGTGCCTTCCCTCACACAGTCGCGTCCAGCAGACTCCTCCTTGGGAAGGACCCGAAGTGCTGTGTGTGTGTGTGACATAAATCACATACATTTATGTCAGTGCTGTGATAAAATAATCGAAGCAATAAATTCAGAATAGCTTTTATTTATTCAATAGTAAATGCTGAAATCTCTGTCCTCACTCTGTGAGGGAGTCTTAGTTCGGGGGGCTGGGGGCTGGGAACCCAGCACAGGGCCTCGCAGGTACAAACGAGGCAGGTGCTCGCCCCTGTGAGGGAACCTTTGGAGACTTGATTTACAGTGCTGTGAGCCACAAGCTCAGTATTAGTAAATCAACAAAAAATACTAATGAAACTGCCTTAAAATAGAAGCAAATATGGGGCTGGAGAGAAAGCCCAGCAGGCTGAGTGCTCACAGAGCATGCTCTGCCCGTGGGAGGCCCAGGTGTGATTCCCGGCACCTCTTGGGCCCTGGAGCACTGCCAGGAGCACCCCAGAGGAGCACAGAGCTGGAGGTGGTTCCCAGGTACTACTAGTGTGGCCCCAAAACCTAGAAACAAGCATAATAGATGATTGCATGTTAGTGGCTTCACCAAAAGGCTGCAGCTAGAAACCTAATCTGATTTCTCCAGGGAAAAATGATTCCTTGTTCACTAACTCAGTTCATGGCAACTTGGAGATTGCGGTGCTAAGAATAATGGGACTCGGCCGCACTCAGATTAGTCTTATTTTTTTTTTATGCCTGGAAAATATTCCCCTCATGCTGCAAGGTCATTTTCAACACCGTCTTCTCTTTCCAGACCCAACTCGAGTCGCCTGTATCAGCAGACCCCCCCCGCCCCCCCCCCCAACGCCTCCCAGCCACTTCAGATCTCCCTAGGGTCTGTTATAACAGACCGCAGTGTTTGAGTTGCTAAGCGGTAGTTCAGCTTATTCACTAAAAGCTCTAATAGGAGGAAAACAGGCAAAGAATGTGAAAAAAAAAAAAAAACTAGTTCAAGAAGACAGTCTGGGCCATATAAACCTTGTTTAATCCTTCATGGAGCAGACAGTCTCTATTCAGAGAACTGCGAAGTGGGGCAAAGGCAGGAAGCATTTCTAGGATAAAGGATAAAGAACAAGGAAATGAACCACAGAAAGCATCTGATTGGCCGGGAGCACAGAGTCCGCCTTGTCTGGGCCAAGTTTAAGTTTGCTAATGTGGCACCCTGGGCAGGAAAGAATCTGTGCCGGCTTAGAACAGTGTTTCAGTGCAGCCGCCTGTACCTCTCTGTTATTTCCATGGATTTTGAGACCCTAAAAGAGCTGGCATTAGTAGATCTGATCAAGTTGATGGAATAATTGGGGGAGAAAGGAGAGTTTGTACTAAATGAGAAGAAATTGAACGTGAAGACAACAGAATGTAACAAACATGACCCGAGCACATGGAAAGACAATACAGCGTTGGAGGGAAGGACTTGTTTTCTTCTCAGCTGCAAAATGACCTTCAGTGTAAAGGAGGTGGTCTGGGCTTCACGATACACTTGATCTAGGACCTGCGTTTCTTCAAGATCAGTCTTTTGTTATTTATCTTTTGGGTCATGCCCAGCAGTGCTCAAGGGTTACTCCTGGTGCTGCACTCAGGAATCACTCCTGGCAGTGCTCATGGGACCTTATGGAATGCCGGGGACTGGACCCAGGTTGGTCCATGCAAGGCACATGCCCTACCCGCTGTACTATCGCTCTGGCCCCAGGATCTGCCTTTGATGTCTGTTCTCTCTGGGTTAGCTCTTCTTAAGCTCTCTCAGGCTCAGGTCAGCAGAAGTATCAGTGCTGAGAGTGCCCTTCTGAGTAACACGTATGGGAGCCCTGACGTATGTGTGGTATGACCGGTGGGTTCTTAGGGAGCCAGCCACCAGACCAAGGCTCCAGGACCCACCCTCTGATGTGTCGATGCGCTGTCAGCCTCGACTGCAGACGAGCTTTACGCCTGTGGGCTCTTCCCCACGGGGGTTTTATGTAGATGGCGTCTGTGTGCTGGCATCCGGGAAAATGGCTGTTAGCATCCTGGCAGTGTCTGGGGGCAGGTAGCTCTTCTTTCCTTTGGTGCCTTTGCTCTAAGATCCAGTGGCGATTTTTGTAGCACACAGCACGTATCAGGCCCTGTGCCCTGGGAACACACAAGGTTCATTTGGAGTCAGAGAAAGGTGGTGATGGCTCATTCGAGTTGGAAGCATTTAACTCGCTGCTCTCTCTTAGGGGGTTTGGGTTGGAGGGGTGGAAATAACTTTATCCAAGGAGCTGCGACCTACATTCTTCACCCCCCTCCACCGCCCGCCGTTGTCATCTGCAATGAGGAACTTGACATTTGGTGAACTCCGTGGCCGGTGTTGGTCACAGCTGAGTCTGTGTTCATGTGATTGGGTTCCCGGTTTCTCTCTGAGCTGGAGGAGCTGAGCTGGCCTGGCCATCTCTGCCCCTTGGTTCGTCTCAGTGAACCACATTTTCTTCCCTCTTTGGTTTATTTTCCGCCAGAGCATTGCTTGGAGCCTTAACACTAGTGGTGGGTATGCGTGTGGATGCGGCAGGCAGTGGGTTTCAACAAGGGCCTTGCTGCCCTCCCGCAGAGAAGAAGGTCACTTTGATTCTCGACCAGGTAAAGGATTGGAGGAAGCGGAGCAGGAAGCCCTCACTCAACCCCTGAAGGGTGAGCGTGTGGCTGCGACAAGGCCTTCTGGAACTCCTACTGTCAGCTCTCACCTCACGGGACATGTCCTAGTCCACTCCATGCCGCAAGGGACGGGGCTCCTGCTGTACAGTATGGACTCAAAAGTCAGATCAAAACCTTGAGTGTTAGATCACACTTGTGTGTGGTTAATATGAAACACATCAGGGCCTGGGAGCTGCAGTAAGAGAAAAAACAATGAATGTGAGTGAGTTGGGTGTAATGTGTTATTGGTGATTTTATATAGGGAAGGCCCCTCTCCACACATTCTAACAAGCCTCAGGCATGAAGGAACCGGCAGAGGAACCCAGGTGTATGGGACCCAGGGCTGAGATCTCCAAGCCTGCTCGGATCAGGACTGGGCCGCTTCCTCCCTAGATCCCCCATTTTCCAGTAGCTAGTCGGTCACACCCAAAAACCACCCCCGTGCCTTGTAATCCCACCAGCGGCCAACATCCAGAGACTATAAGACCAAGTTCCCGCGTGACATCTTATAGCCTAGTTCTCCCTCTCGGAGAACCTGGCAAGCTACCAAGAGTTTCCTGCCCACATGGGAGAGCCTGGCAAACTCCCCATGGCGTATTCATATGCCAAAACCAGTAACAACGATGGGTCTCATTCCACTGACTGACCCTGAAAGAGCCTCCAGTGCAGCACCGTTGGGAAGGATGAGTAAAGAGAGACTTCTAAAATCTCAGGGCTAGAATAAATGGAGACATTACTGAGACCACTCAAGAAAATCAACGATCAATGGGATGATGATGATGATGATGATGATGATGATGATATAAGGAAGGAAAGGAGGAAGAGGCTTTGAGAAGGGGCCGATAGTAACAGCAGCTAAGGCTCTTGCCTTGCGCATGGCTGATCCTGGTGCAGTCTCCAGCACTCCATATGGTCCCCCAGACCATCGGGAGTCATCGCTGAGCACGGAGCCAGGAGCCAGCCCTGAGGTCTGCCAGGTGTGGCCCCAAAGCAAAACCCCAAAATGCTTTGGGGGCTGGGGAAATAGCTCGTACTAAACCACATGGCTGGCCTGTGTGAGGCCCCGAGTTTGATCTCTGGCACTGAACAGTTCCCGAGTACTGTGGAGAAAAGCGCTGGCAGTGGTCACCAAGCACGTGGAGCCTGAAAACCAAACTGCCTGGCCAAGCATCACCAGGGGTGGCTCCAAGCTCCTGAGCTTCATGGGGTGTTGCCCGTGATGAAAGAGAAAAGGGCTTTTTGAAGCTGTCAGTATTGACTGTTTCATATCTGTATTAGGTCTGGGTCAGAGGCATGCATCACCCGGTGATCTGTTAGGTTCTGGTTAGCTCTGTTCCACTCCGACTCTTCGGGTTTGTTGACAGTTTTTGGCCTTCCCTGATCAGAAAGAGGGAAGTTCAAAAGACCTGCCCATTTTCAGAAGTCGCGCAAAGCCCTCTTCCAAGAAATGCCTCGCCCCTCTGGAGCCTCAGCCACCAGGCACTTGAGATTCGGTTTCTGGGGAAATCATCCCGACTCTGAAAAGTCCTCAGCGTCAAAGGGAAGTTCTGTGATCTTTGGTATGATGCCGGAGTCAGGTCCGGACATTTGGGAACTTTATAAATAATTTGAAGGGACTCTAGGCTTGTTTGTTTTTTTCCAAAAGGACACGTGCCTCTGTTTTAAGTACCCGAGTGGTCTGATGAAATCAGGTGTTAGTAGATCAGGTTTGCTGGATTAAAACTACAGAAGGCCCTCGAGGTGGGAAGAGAACTTAGCCCCTCATCTCTACACGCTTTCCGAGTGAGCGCCCTCCTTACACCTTGTCACCCAGCTTCGGTCCAGGGGTCAGAAATATACCCACCCACTCTCTGCTTTCCTAATGGATTCATTGGGACATGCTACTTTCTTCTGCCCCCAGCTTGTTTGCTGGCTTTATCTGTGCCATCTGTGCCGAGTGGTTGTCCAGGTCCCTTGGACAGTCCTCTTCACTGTCTGCAGTGGCATACGTGAGCTCCTGTGGCCATGAACCCTGAGATGAAGCTGCCGCTCCACTCAGTTCTGATTCCCGAGGGTCCTCAGTGTCCGCATCACCTGCAGGCCAAGCACAGCCCCCCTCTGCCACTCAGCCAGGGGGAAGCTAAGTTGGCCCCTCCCACCTCTAAGTTTTCCAAGTGTCGGGGTGACAGGGAGAGGTTATGGCTGTGACCTCAAGGCCCAGCGGTTTGGGAGTGGACACACAGGAACAGAGACGGTGCACAGACTGACCAACAGAGTGAGGCAACCCCTGGGTCTGATGTCCCCACAGGGTGCCCGTCTGTGGTCTGAGGATTGTGACACACCTCGCTTCTTACTGGATTCGGGTGACACGCCTCACTTCTTACTGGATTCAGGTGCAGAAAGACAACCGCCATTGCGTGTCCTCACTTGTGTGTCCTCAGAGAAGGCTGTGGCGTGCTCCTAACCACAGACACTAGTGATTAGGAGGAGACTCGTGTGCTCAGGAGAGCAGTCAAAGACTCAGGCTCCTTCGGCTGTTTTGCCCCCAGAGGTGACGTTTTTCAGGACTCTTACCCTGCTGTTGCAGCCAGGGTGATTGACAGTCACCATCTGGAGCATTTCTGACCCCCTCCAAGGATGTCTCATGGGGTCCTCTCATGGCCGCCCCCATGTTCCCGGACACCTGCCCGTGGCTGTCCGTTCCTTGGTTCTGTGCTTTTAGGCTGTAGGGCGTCTCTGTCACTGTCTTTTACACACTTTGAGTCCTCTGAGCTGTAAGTCCACTTTCTTCACTCAGCAGAAGGAGAGCTTTATGGAGATCCCAGTCAGAATTTTGTATGTGCCAGTGCCTTTATTCTTTATTCTAGCATTCTCTGTTCTGGGTGACATGACATGACATGACATCCCGTTGCTCATCGATTTGTTTGAGCGGGCACCAGTAATGTCTCTCATTAAGAGATTTATTGTTACTGTTTTTGGCATATCCAATACTCACGGGTAGCTTGCCAGGCTCTGCCTCGCAGGCTCAGTACTCTCGGTAGCTTGCCGGGCTCTCTGAGAGGGGCAGAGGAATAGAACTCAGGTCGGCCGAGTGAAAGGCGAACGCCCAACCGCTGTGCTATTGCTCCAGCCCTGGTCTGGGTGAAGATATCTAAATTGTTTTCATTTGGGGATCTTGTCAATAAACTTTATTGATATTGTATAGAAGTTTTTTGTGTAACAATGAATCTTCATTTCTCTGAGATACATGTCCAGGAATGGCTGGGCCATAGTGTTTAGCATATATTGAGAGAGAGAGAGAGAGAGAGAGAGAGAGAGAGAGAGAGAGAGAGAGAGAGAGCTGTTTTGTTGGGGGCCATATCCTTAGGGCTTACTCCTGGCTCTGCGCTCAGGGAACACTTCTAGCAGGTTCAGAGGACCATATGGGGTGCCAGGGATTGAACCCAGGTTGGCCTCATGCAAGGCAGATGTCCTACATGCTGAACTATGCTCCAGCCGTATAGTATTTTTGTAAGAAATTTTCAGATGGTTTTCCAGCATGGCTCTGCCTTCCAGATTTTCCCCAGCAGTCTGAGTGACCATTTTCTCTGCCCCATGGCTGGCATTTTATCTTGGTAACTCGTGTGTGTGTGTGTGTGTGTGTGTGTCTGTCTGTCTGTCTGTCTGTCTATTTTAGTTTGGTTTGGTTTGGTTTTGGTTTGTGGACACACCTGGGGATACTCAGGGGTTACTCTTGGCTCTGCACTCAGAACTCACTCCCAGCAGTGCTCCGGGACCATGTGGGATGTGGGAGGATCAAACCTGGGTGGGCTGCACTCAAGGCAGACACCCCACCTACTGCACTGTGTCTCCAGCCACTGTTTTGTTAAGATAGAAATGGGATAAGACTGTGCTCACGTCTATTCCCCAAATGGCTCATGGTGTGGAACATCTTTCCTTGTGCTTATTTGCCATCTGTAGATTTTCTTAGTGAAATGTCTCCTCGTGTCCCCCGCCCGAGTCCTAATAAGATTGTTGCTTTTTAAGGAGTTCTTTGTATGCCCTAGATCCTATCCCCAATTGAACATGTGCTTTGTAAATATTTTCTCTCACTTTGCAGTTGTACTCTTAAAATGTTAATGGATAAAAGACTGCCATTTGGAGGAGTTTTTAATTATGAATGGGTGTTAAAGTTTCTCAAGTGCTTGTCATGCATTGATTGATAAGACCACATGGTTTTTCCTCTGTACTCTGTTAATACAGTGGATTGCATTGATTGATTTTTTTAAAAAATTGAACCAGTTTACATACTTATCAGCTTAGTCACTGAGCCTTGATCCTGGGTTTTGGGCCTCACCTGGTGGTGTTCAGTGATGGCTACTGGCTTTATGCTCAGGGATCACTCTTGATGCTCGAGGGATCCTACACAGTGCCAGGGATCAAACTCGGGTTGGTGCCTACATGGAAAATTAATGCCTTAACCCCTGTACTACCCCTCTGACCCCAAACCAAGACTTTGGCCCCAGGCCACTCGAATACTTCAGTTGCTATTAACTGAACAAGAAGGGGTGCAGGGAGAGCACCCTTGGTGGCAACCAGGAGTCACTATTGAGCACTTGACATTTGATTTGTTTTGAGCTTTTTGGGTCACACCTGGCACTGCTCAGGGGTTACTCCTGGCTCTGCACTCAGGAATTACTCCTGGAGGTGCGCGGGGGACCATATGGGGTGCCGGGGATCGAACTCGGATGGGCCACCTGCAAGACTGTCACTCCAGCCCCACACTTGGCACTTGAGATGCCTTCTAATGAAGGGGCCGTCGCAGGCCTCGTGTTCAGCTGATGGATTGGACCTGGGACTGGAGTTACAAATTTTGGAATCACAGTTTTGAAAAATGAACCAAATCATCTGGGGGGTGGAAGCAGGGAAAAGGTCTGAGCCCCATGTACATAGAAGCAGGGAGTGGGGGAGTGGGGCCAGAGGTGGACAAACAGAACCGGAGAGACAGGCGGGAAATGAGAGTCAGCACTGGAGCCGAGGAAAAAGGATGTTCTTCCAAAAGAATCACGATCACACAATCACAAAATCCCGTTGATCGTCGAATTTCTCGAGCGGGCTCAGTAACGTCTCCATTCATCCTTTCCCTGAGATTTTAGAAGCCTCTCTCTACTCGGCCTTCCCAACGATGCCACATTGGAGGCTCTTTCAGGGTCAGGGGAATGAGATCCAGCTTGTTACTGGCTTTAGCATATGAATACACCATGGGAAGCTTGCAAGGCTGTCCCATGTGGGCAGGAAACTCTCAGAAGCTTGCCAGTTTCTCCCAGAGGGAGTAGATAATAAGATATCCTTCTGGGAGCTTGCTTTTAAGTCTCTGGATGTTGACCATTGATGGGATTACATACACCTGGGTTCCTTCATGCGTGAGGCTTGTCCGAACGTGTGGAGAGGGGCCTTGAGCATGGCTGTGGCTAGGTTCTGGTGGTCTTCGGCCACTGGGAGCTCTGCTCGGGGTGGGGAGGGAAGCTGGAACCCATCCCCTCCAAGGGGCTCTGGGGAAGACAGCCAGGCGTGCGGGCAAGAGACTCTCCAAGAGAATAGATGCAGAAACCATCATCAGGTGTTGCTGAGACATCAGTAAGGCCCGAGACTCGACAGCACAGCATTGCACTGGGAACTGTGGCTGAGGGTCGGGTGATCTGATTGAACTGTTTGCAAAAAAAAGAGACCAGGTTGCTAGCATCAGAAACTCTGAGGGCGGTCTTCGCCAGTGGGGGATGTAGGAGCAAGTCCAGTTTTTCTTTCTTTTTGGCTTTGGTTTTGCTATCACACCCAAGTATGCTCAGGGTTACTCCTGGCGGGTCTTGGGGGACCACATATGGTACCAGGGATGAAACCTGGGCACATGGAAGGCAAGTGCCCTACCCGCTCTACGTCTCTCCAACTCCTCAAGACCAGATTTTCATCCTTTTCTGGCAGGGGAAAGGCTGGCGTCCCCATGGGATTGATGCCAGCAGGGCAGGACGCACAGCGATTTCAGAGAGAGGGAGAGTTGTCAGAGAGAAGGGGTGCAGGAGGGGGAGCTCACATGACCCACTTTTGCTCCCTAATGACAAGGACTCGGCCACACATGCAGGACGGGTGGTCAGTGTGGTAAAGACACTAGCGGCTCTCTCTCAAATTTTACTTTTATTTAGGCACTATGATGTGCAAGACTAACAATAACAGCTTCAGGCGCACAGTGTTCCAGCTCCAAACTCACCACCGTGTCAGTCCCTCTCCACCATCACCCTGAGCTATTGCCACCTCCTTAGCAAACTGGTTTTATTTGTTCATTTTCACTTATTACAGTTAGGGTCCCATGTTATAAACTCTCTTTTGACTGCTGCGTTTCCTCTTGAATTAAATACCGAGCATCAGTGGTGTTGGGTGGTTCAGGAGAGAAAAGGTGGCGTTGCCGAAGAGCGACTATCTCCGGGAGACGGTTGTGGGCCCGGTGGCTGCCAGGCTCTTGGGCATTGCATGGCTCAGCTCACCAGGTCTCAGCAGGGGCCGGTCCGTAAGCTGAGCTGTTCAGAGTTTTGCAGGTTCCACCCTGCTTAAGCAAGCAGTGAAGTGGAGTCTGTATTCCAGTCTAGAGCATTCGTAGCTGTCTGTTGAGCATTTTTAATTTTTTAAAAAACTTTATAAAGTAGCTCACAATATTTGATTACATTTAACATTTGAACACTAATCCCACCACCATTACACCTTTCCCACCACCATATTTCGGATGTTTCCATCCCGAACCCTAACCCGTGCCCCAAAGCAGAACTGAAATAATTTATTTTGTATTGTTTGTTATGAAAAACCACTGAAAATGCTACAAAAAATTTTCCTTAGAGGAAAGAGTGAAGATTATTGTATTTCACCCAGGGGTCATTAAACCCTTCTATAAGAGATCACTAACATGTTAAAGATTTAACCTTGTGTTTTATATATATATATATATATATATATATATATATATATATGTATGTATATATATGTAAGAAAAATATTTCTCTCAATGTTGGTTGCCTCTTGCTTTAAACCATGAAGTGTAGTGCGCTACTCCTGGAGTATGGGCGGTGTGAGGTATGCGATGTCCAGGAATACGTTCACGTGTGGGAGAGGCTTGGCCTGAGCGTGTGGAGAGGGCCGTGGGCATGGCAGCAGTTGAGTTCTGGAGGTTTTCAGCTGCTGGGGCTGGGTCCCTTGGGGCGGGGGGGGGAGCTCTCACCCGCCCCCCTCTGGGGTGCCCCGAATGGAGCAGCCTGGCACGGGGTCCGGCGGCCTGGTTATGGCGTGTATCGTGTTGTGCTCCCTTCCGGGAGAAGAGGACATGCCTGTTGAGCATTTTTGTCCTCATCTGCCTTTCTCCAAAGTGGGGGACAGCCATGCACCTCGTGCCAGACTGTCCCCTAGTGAAGTGTGGCTGAGCCTGTACCAGCCCGCAGGCGCAGGGATGACCCTAGTCCTCGGAGGAAAGCCACACGAAGATGTTCAAGTAACACCTGACCCCCTCTCGTCCCTCCACGCAGGCCTGGAAGAAGCGCTGGTTCATCCTGCGGAGCGGCCGGATGAGCGGCGACCCCGATGTCCTGGAGTACTACAAGAACGACCACTCCAAGAAGCCTCTGCGCAGCATCAACCTGAACTTCTGCGAGCAGGTGGACGCGGGCCTGACCTTCAACAAGAAGGAGCTCCAGGACAGCTTCGTGTTCGACGTCAAGACCAGCGAGCGCACCTTCTACCTGGTGGCCGAGACGGAGGAGGACATGAACAAGTGGGTCCAGAGCATCTGCCAGATCTGCGGCTTCAACCAGGCTGAGGAGAGCACAGGTAGGGCCCCGGGACTCGCCAGGCACGGGGCACGGACCATGGCCAGAAGCCTGGCTCTTGCGGTTCAGGGGCGAGAGCACAAAGGGATTCACCAACATAGTAGCAGAATCCCCCCATCTGAGTTTTGCTCAAATGGGAAACAAAAAAATGTTGGAGCTGGGGTGAAGCTAAAGCTCCTTGGGTCCTTGGGTTGTTTCTTTGGGTACATCAAGTATCCCCTCACCTCTCTGCCCTGCGCCTTTCTCCCACTCCGACCAGGCCTCTGCATTTCCGTGCTCTCCACTCAGTATCTCTACTTCACTCTTCACTCAGTATTGCCAGCCCATAGGGTTGTGTGAACCGTCGTCCCTTCTCTGCTCCTCCCTCGTGCCCTCTCGTCCACCTGTTTCAGACTGTTCCATGCATTTAAGAGGAATTTTGAATTCCTTAAATGTACTTAACTCAATACTCATTCCATGCATGAGCGAGTATAGATGCATTTATGTTTGTATATCAGTTCACTTAAGCTCACTTGGGGGGGGGGCAGCTGAGAAGCAGAAATACTGGTTTGTGTCTAGGTGGTGTTAACCTTCACCAAAGAATGATCCAGCTTTGGGGCATGAGTTTCACATTGCAGAAGTGGTGTTTTTTGACGCTTGTGTGGGTTTCTTTCCCATTCTGAGGTGACTAGGGAGCAGGTTATGACCCAGAGCAGGCAGAGGTCCTAATTAGCAGTTCTTGAACCTGGTTGTGTAGAAGAATTTGAAAAGAACCTTTAAAAAACTTGGCGCCCAAAATAAAAATTATTGATGCCCAGAGCCAAGCCTAACTAGCTGAGAATTGGAGAGGTGAAATTGGTATCATTTTTGTATGTTTGTGGTGGTCTGGCTTTTGAAAAGACGTTTTCTATCTGAGCACACAGTCTGTGGTACTCCTGGCTGGGTGCTCAGAGATTATTCCTGGAGGTTCTCAGGGGAACGTATGTGGTGCTGGGAATCAGACTGGAGTCAGTCATCTGCAAGGCAGGTGCCTTCAGCCCTGGACCACCTCTCTAGCTCTGGGATTAAGTCTTTTTCTTTTTTGGTGGGTGCCACAGTGGACTATGCTCAGAGAGCACACCTGGCTGGGCTCGTGGGACCATGTGGGGTGCTGGGGATTAAACCTAGGCCATCCACATGCGAGGCTAGCACCCTACCCGCTGTGTGACAGCCTCAGGATTTGTGTCTTTAAAGAACTTGTTTCCAAGGAGTCTAGGACTCAGCAGTTATTTTTCGGAAATGTTTTCTGCCACATACAGTCTGTTTCAGATTCCTGTTTTTATCAAATTTCAACCATTTTTAGCAAAATCATTCTTAGCTCATCAGCAATTCAGAATCTTGGGGGAATCTATTGGAAATGCACATTTTTTGGAACGTTCCACAGATTTACTGAATCAGAAGCTTGAGTCTGTAGCCCAGTGGTCTGGCTTTTAAGACCCCCACTCAGTGATTGTCCTGCACAAGTCAGCTGAAGACCCGCTGAGCCCCGGAACCCCCAGTGGGGCTGATGGAGCAGAGACACAGCCTTTGCTGGAATTTGTTAGAAAGACTGAAGTCTTCCGCTCAGACTTTCAGAATCTGCATCCCTGAAAGACTTCCTGTTTTGAAATATTTTTAGACTTCCAGAGAGATGCAAAAATTGTCCACATTCTTATATATCTTCTCTAAGCCTTCCTCATGTTAAGCTTTCTTGTAACCAGTTATCAAAATGAGGCTGTTTGCATCAGTTGGTCCAATACTGCTATTAGATTATAGTCCATGTGAATCTCTTAGGGGAAAGAGGGCCACACCTGTTGATACTCCGGGGTTGCTCCTGGCTCTGCTCTCGGGAATTACTCCTGGCAGTGCTTGGGGGACCCTATGGGATGCTGGAGGTTGAACCTGAGTTGGCTGTGTACCAGTAAGCACCCTACCTGTTATACTATCTCTCCAGCACCAGTTCATGTGCGTTTTGCATGTTGCTTTTTTGTTTTTGGCGGAAGGGCCAGTTAGGATCACACTTAGCAATGCTCAGGGCTTGCTTCTGGCAGAGTTCAGGGATGGAACCTGGACTGGCTGTGGCCATGCTTTACCTGCCACAATCTCTCTAGTCCATGATGGTTTAAAAGTTCATCCATTTTAGATAATGTTTTAGTATTTCCCTAAAGTAAGCAAGGGGTAATTCCTGAGTGCAGAGCCAGGAGTAAGCCCTGAGCATCACTGGGTGTGGCCCCAAAAGCCAGTATATATATGTACAATATGTATGCATACGTCTATATTAGCGAGACTGAGAAACTGTCAGATGGAAGAAATACAAGACATGCGCCCTAAAGGTGCTGGGTGATCTTGGATAGGATAAGACTGCATGAGGACAGTGGTGAGAAGCAGAGGAGAGGACTAGAGATTTAGGATGGGGTGAGGCAGTTGCCTTGCATGCAGCTCACCCGGGTTCCATCCCTGGCACTGTAGATGGTTCCCCAAGAACCAGCAGGCATGATCCCTGAGCACAGAGCCAGGAGTAACCCTTGAGCATCGCAGGGCATTCATTGCCCCCAAACAAAATAAGCCAAACCAAAAACAAAACTAAACAAAACCTGTTATGCTAAATGCAGAAGGTAGAGAATAGTCTAGTCTGTGACCTTATTTATGCGACATTTCCAGATCCTTAGAGACAAGAAGTTGGTAACAGGGAAGGAGTGGGGTGGAACTGCTATGAATGCAGAGTTGCTTTGGTGACAAATGTCCTGGAATCAGCCAAGAGAACTTGTGGCTGTATTTAAGAAATTGCTGAATTTCGTACTCTGAAATGGTGACAGTTATGGAGTGTAAGTTATACCTCTGGTTTCGTATTTCTAAGTTCCTGGGGTGCTTTCAGGAGCCAGCCAGGTTGGGTCCCCTGGGCTTACATCCAGGGCACACAGCTGTGCATTTCGTAGGACAACCCCCTCTCCCTGCCCAGGTCGGACACGCCTGTTGTTCGCCTGCAAGTCCTGCCTCTTTCTAGCTTTGTAAGTTTAAGGAACGCAGCTGGGTGCTTTGGTTTTTTTCCTCAAGACGTTGCCATATACCCTCATCTTGGCCCCAGGTCTGCCACACGATTCCGTAGTGAAACGATCACCACAGAAAGTCAGGTTAACCTTTGTGCCATGCAGCGTTGCTGAAAAATCTGTTTTTTGGAATGAGGGGACTTAAGATTCACTCTGTCTGTGACTTTCAGACTTGTGGCTCAGGGCTGTTGAGAAAGTGGCGGGGCCACACAGCACATGCCAGGCTGTTTCCATCTGACGACTGGAAGTCTGTACCCGTTCATCTTCTCCTTCCCTCCCCACCCCCACCCCCACCCCTGCTCCAGGCTGCTCAGAACCAACTCTGCTTCTGTCCATTTGGTTTTGAAGTTTCATTTGTTTTTAAAGGTGGAAGGCTCCCTGGCCTCGGGACTGGCCTAAACTTCTCTACAGTTCCAGGTTGTCCCATGCTCTCTTCCTGCGGTTTACAGCCACACAGCCGTGGCATCATCGCACGTTTGTCTTCTATAGTCTGATTTAATGCCCCGGGTGTTATTCCATGTTGCAAACAGCAAGCTCTCCGCCTCCCTCTGCAGCGGGGTAATTTGCCATTATCTGGGTTACATTTTCTTTATCCATTCATCCACCCGTCTCCACATCATGGGGTTTGTCACTGGCAGTGAATATGGGATTACAGATAAGTTTCCACGCTAGTGACTTTCTTTCCTTCAGCTAAGTGCCCATACGCAGAACAGCTGGATCATATAGTCGTTCTATTTTTAATTTTTTGAGGAATCGCCACCCGGTTTCATTCATGGTCTCTTGCCAACTTACATTCCTACCGACAGTGCGCTTAGGGGCTGTTCTTTCTCCGTGCACACCAGCTTTCATCAGCTCTCATCAGCTCTCATTTTCATTTTATAATCTCAATTTAACAGGTGTGTGCTGTGGCTCTTTGTGATTTTGATTTGATTTGCATTTTCCTGGTGATTTGTAATGCAGCACACTTTTCATTTACCTGATGCCTATTTGAATGTCTTCTTTGGAAAATACCTATTCAGGCCTTTGGCTTGCCTTTTTTTTTTTTTTTAATTGAGAGTTATTTGGGGGATTTGTTTTGTGTGTCTTAACCATTACACTGAGTTTCTCATATGTTTTGTATATTAGCCCCTTATCACCTATGTGGTTTGCAAATGCATATTGCAAATTCTGTTCGTTAGGTTTGCTTTGCATTTTTGTAGGTGATGGTGTTGTGAAGATGCTTTTTAATCTGACGTTTTCTCACTTGCTGTTTTCGCTTTTGTTGCCTTTGCTTTGCCTGTCATGTCCTACATCCCTTTGCCAAGACCAGTGTTAGGGAGCTATTTTTTCTGACATTTCTTCTTGGATGTTGATGGTTCTGGGTCCACAGTTGTGTCTCGGGAGGCTTCTGAGTTGGTGGTGTGGCTGTGTAAGGCAGGGCTGGCTCCTCTCTCCCGCACATCTGTTCGGTTCCCTACTCCACTCAGATGAAGGGATGATCTTTTTCCTGGAACATTTTCTTGGCTCCCTTGTCTTATTATTAACCACACATACACGAGTTTATTTCTGGACTTGGGATTCAGTTCCACTGGGCTGTGTGTCTTTTTCAGCTACACCCAGCATTGCTCAGAGTTTACTTCTGGCTCTGTGCTCAGGGATTACTCTTGGGAGAACTCAAGGGACCTAGTGCCAGGGACCAGATGGGGTGGCACTCGGGGGAGTGGGGTGCCAGGAATCAAAGCAGGTTTGTCCATGCTTTAACCTCTGTACTGCCTCCCTAACCCATCTTTGGTCCATGTGTCTGTTTATACCAGTCCCGTATTGATGACTTACAGCATTCAGAAGTGTGATGCTTCCAACTTTGTTCTTCTATCTCTGAATGCTTTGGGCTATTTGCAGTTGGCTTTTCTGGAGCTTCTACTTTTTTTTTTTCTTCTTGGTCACACCCAGCGATGCTCAGGGATTACTCCTGGCTCTGCACTCAGGAATTACTCCTGGCGGTACCTGGGGGGACCATATGAGATGCCAGGGATTGAACCCGGGTCAGCTTCATGCAAGGCAAACGCCCTACCCGCTGTGCTATCACTCCAGCACCCGCTTTCACTGTTTCATACAAATTTTAAGATGATTTCTTTTGTGTCCTTTTTGTTTGTGTTTTTAATGCCACCAAAATGAATCTTGACAAGGGGTTGCACTGAATCTGTAGGTGGCTTTGGGTGCCGGGTAAATACGAACTGTTTCCTTTCTTATTACTTCCCACCTCACCTCACCGGCCCACCCACTCTTCCCCTTATTTGTATCAGCTACTAATATTTGAACGTGGGAGCATTTTCAGTTTGCACCGGCTCTGTCACGTGGCCGGCGGCTCAGACACACAGCCCCAGGACTGCTGTGATCACGAGCAGTCCTCACCTCTCAGCTGGCATTTCCTGTGTCTCCGCATCTGTGTCAGTGTGGGCTTCATGCACACACTGCATGGTCCGGCCTCTGTCTTACTCCCCATGAATGGATAAAGGGCCTCTCTGGCCCTCGGAAGCCCTGGGCTCCGTTCCTGGCACCGCATAGCCCCTGAGCTCTGCTGGTGTGGCCCAGGGCCCCAGCATGGAAGGGACAGCTCTTGCCAGGGGTCAGAGCACTCAGCCCCCCCCCCCCCGCCCGCCCGCCGCCACCTTTGAGCACAGTTTGGGATGCCCCCCACCAGAAAGTAAATAAAGAAGACATGTGCTCTGAGTGGGTGGGGGAAGGAAAAGAAGAGAAATGAAACAACAGACCGAGCAGACAGGAAGAAGCGAAGACCCTTCCCTTCTTTCTCAGAGCTCCTATAAATGTCGGAACTAGTTCCAGGGACCACCTCAGTCTCCTAGGATCGGGGGTGGGGTGTGAAATAGCTGAAAGGAAACTGCTTTTAATTTGACTCTTTGAGGGATCAGAAGGAAACACATACGATTGAGAAGTCCCAAAAGCCTGATTGGTGTGCATAAATCTTTTTCCTCATCTCACTGAGGAAAGCCATTTTTAATCTGAATTCTTACTCTTTCTGTATGGTATTTTTTTTCTTTTAAGTTCTTGGTACAATTCAGACACCAGTGCAAGAGCACTCATTCTCTGAGTTCTCTCCCCGTAGGAATTCCTGAGTCCCTAGTTCACCCCCTGCAGTGCTCACCGTGCCTCTACTCCACCTTTATTTGGCAGGATAATAATATTATTAATATTATCAATTAGTATAGCTGATTTTATTTATTAATAATTACTAATATAGCAACCAATATAATAACATAATTATTGATTATAAAATAGTTACCGTTTATTAAGCATTCATGATTATTAGTAATACTTTCTTATTTTTAGGGTTTGGGGCCACGCCTAGAGGTGCTCAGGGCTCCCTCCTGGCGGGGTGCTGGGATGGCTGAGCAGCCACACTTCAGGAGTGGTGTCCTACGGCACTCGCCCCCTGCAGCACCCTCCACCCTCCTGGGCACGGGGTCCCGTGTCCAAGAGGAAGTGGGACAGAGGCGAGTGTAGGGTCTGGGAAACCCAGCCCTGTGGCACCGCTCAAGTTAGGGGTCACGGCCACTCCCGCCAGTGTCTTTCCAGCAGCTTTGGGTAGTAAATGATGGATTTTCCTAAAGTGTCACTTTCTTTTTGTGACGGGGTGGTTTTATTAGCCAGGCCATGCTTTGGCCAGCAGAGCGGGGGCACGCCGGCCAGTGTCCGTGTGTAGGATTTCTCTCTAGGCCTCTCCCTGCGCCTCAGACACGTGTAGCCGACACCGCATCGTTAGGAGCCTTCTGTAGACGGGTCCCGTCCGCCAGCCCCGCAGGAAGGCACCCGGGCGAGTCTGCCCTCGGTGCTGTGTGTTCCTCAGAATGTCAGGCAGGCTACTTGGGTGCCGACAGGGTGCCCCGCTCAGGTCCCACACTGGATCTGTCACACTCGCAGCTGCATTTCCTCCTTCTGGAGCTGGAGGGAACCGCAGGCTGGAGCTTGAGCTTGGTCTGCAGGAGGCCAGGGGTCCTCAGCTCCTCAGCCGGTCTCTTGAGTGTCCCCCAGCACCAAACTGGGAGCAGTCCCTGAGCTCTGCTGGATGTGGCACAAAAACTAAAACAGGTCGGTCCAGTTCCAGAAAGGATTGGTGTTTTTTTGGTTTGGGTGGTGTTTTTTTTTTGTTTGTTTTTTTGAGGGGAGGGAGGGTTGATTTTGGTTTGGTTTGGGGGCCATACCCGGTGATGCTCAGGGATTTCTCCTGGCTCTGCACTCAGAAATCACTCCTGGTGATGCTCGGGGAACCATGTGGGATGCCAGGGATCAAACCCAGGTCGGCCACAGGCAAGGCAAGTGCCCTAACCCCTGTCCTATCACTCTACCCCCAGGGCTCACTTTAAAAAAAAAAAAGAAAAGAAAGAGGGGCCAGAGCAATAGGACAGTGGGTAAGGCATTTGCTTTGCACCCATAGAACCCAGTTCGGTCCCCAGTACCTCATATGGTCCCCTGAGCACCACTTGGGGTGATTCCTGAGTGCAGAGCCAGGAGCAACCCCTGAGCATCGCCAGGTGTGGTCCCCAAACTAAAGCAAGATAAAAAGAGAGAAATTGTACTCGGTCTGCCCAAAAGCTCTTCTCTGTCTACTCTCATGCCTCAGCTGTGTCCAGATGGACCCCTGCTGGCCGCTGCCCCCAGGCCTCTTGAGGGCCAGCAGCACGCACAGGTGAATCCACACCGCCCCTTGCAGGCCACAGGGATGTGCACCTCACGGCCACTCCGCTGGAGAGCGGCAGGGCTGGGCCTCGTCCACCCCTCATCAGACCTGGCATCGCTTCTGCCCTCGCTTTGCCCCTGACCCACTGGGATACCAGCAGCTGCCCGAAGCGTGCGGGAGGTTTCGTGCCCCCTCGTCCCCAGTGCTGTTTGCCGGCTGGGGTGTGTTTCCTGACACCCTTTCCTGGGTCCCCCTCGTGGGCGGGGTTCCCTTCCTCTCCTGTCCTTGGGCTGGAATATTCCCCGCGGCCTCACTTCAGCAGACAGGGTGATCTCTGGAGCTGCGGGCAAGGTCGCCTGCCTTCAAATCCACCCCTGCCTGCTGGCGTCAGAGATAGAGCACAGAGGTAGGTGCTTTGTCTTGCACGCGGCCGACCGGGTTCCATCCCCAGGCGCCTCATGTGGTCTCTCAAGCACCACCAGGATTGACCCCTGAGCGCAGAATCAGGAGTAAATCCTGGGCACCGCTGGGTGTGGCCCCCAAACAAGCGAACAGACAGAGGCCATCCCTTGCATTGTGGTCGCACGCCAGGCAGGCGTAGGTAGTGCTTCACTTCCTCTGTGGCTGGGGGCTCAGCCCCTCTCTGACTCCCGGCCCTGGTGGGAGCTCCTGTCCCCGCAGGCCTCTCAGCAGAGAGTGCCCCCGGGCTCGGAGTGAGATCAGCCGTCGCTGCTGGGTCCTGTAGGGAAATCTCGCTCTGGAAAACCTCCTGCAAGCAGACATCCCCTCCCCCTCCGCTCCCTCGCCATGCTTTGTTCAGTTGTTAGACCGGACCCATAACATTTTCCCCCTAAGCTTTGTTTTTGCCTTCCAGCTGAAAGAGGTTCTGTGGCAGATGGCGTGTCTCTCGTTTTTATTGTTCTTGCTAGTCCCAGCTTCTTCCAACCACCCTCCCTCAGGCCCTCACACATTTCAGCCAGAAATGCCTGTGATCAAGCCTTCGAGGATGCAGGCCAGGCCAGGGGTGCGGCAGGGCTGTCTGTCCAGCAGGGACCAGGGATGAGCCTCAGCAAGGAAGGCAGTCTGAGGAACAGGTGCCATGCGGGTCCCTGTCACGCACGTGTTTTGCTTCTGACTCAGTGGACATGTGCATGTGTACATCCTCACACACGTGAAATAAAAACCCCATCTTCCCTGCAGAAGCAAAAATAGCCTTGGTGGGCAGAGTCGCGGCGCAGAAAGCTGCTCTGAGCTGCATTTACGAGCAGCCTGCCCAGTCCGCACATTTGTGGCCTGGCCGCGGGCAGCTGTCCCCAGCCAGATGTACCACACGCACAAAACCCAGCTCTCAGCACAGCCTCTGATGAATTATTCATGGGCCCTGGAGTCTTCAGCTGTTCGGAGAGCCTCCTGCCTCTGCTCGCTAGTCCTTCCTGCTCCTCCCTGCCTCTATTCAGGCCCTGTGCTGCAAGGCCTGCCTGCAAGGCGTCGTGTGTGTGTGTGTGTGTGTGTGTGTGTGTGTGTGTGTGTGTGTCTGTGTGTCTGTGTGCATCTGTGTCAGTGTCTGTGCGTGTCTGTATTTCTGTGTCTGTGTGTGTGTGTGTCTGTGTATGTTTGTGTGTGTCTGTGTATGTGTGTGTTTGCATCTGTCTGTGTGTCAGGGTGTGTGTGCATCTGTGTCTGTGTATGTCTGTGTGTGTGTGTGAGGGGGGGGGGAAGGGAGGGAGGAAGGGGGGGGGGGAGAGAGAGAGAGAGAGAGAGAGAGAGAGAGAGAGCATCCAGAATCACAGCTCTGGTCTAAGTTCCCCATGGGTGGCTGCGGTCACAAAGACAGTTCTATATCTGCATAAATGTGAACATGAAACTTAAGTCTCTGTTTTCTGAGAACTTTGACACCTCGAGCAAACCTTTTCCTCATTGTGGACTCCTCCAACCTGTCCTACCAGTTAGCCCCCTTGTTCATGTGTGCACACTCACACACACACACACACACACACACACACACACGCACGCACGCGCTTACTCAGTTTCCCCCTGTTGGCCCCAGGAACCTCCTGAGGAAGCTGGTCTGGACGCCTGCAGCCGCCGCTGGGCACGAGGGTCCCGGGGAAGCAGGCAGGCTGTCAGTGCTGGCATCTGAGGAAGCACCAGGGACCCACGTTTCAGGCCCTGCACCTGTGGCGGGCAGGAACCCCCAGCACCCCCATCTCCGGGTTCTGTGCCCTGACCCAGATCGCGGGGCTGCTGATGGGACATCAGTGAGTGTCCGGGCACGACGGCGTCTGTGCACCAACAGGAGCATCGTGCGAGGGCAGAGCCTGTCACCAGCCACGACCCGTGAGCAGCAGCTCAGAGCCATGCGACCAGAGTGGCTTGCCAGTCTGGGCCGATGCTGGAGTGTGGCCGAGCCCCTGCCGCCCCCCCCCACTGCTCACCCGTCCCTTTAGGGAACTCACCACCCACCAGAGACCCTGCGGCCGCTCCTTCTCTCTTCCCATCTTATCTGCAGATCTGGTGGGCGAGGCTGCCCCTCCCCCTTAAAGAATCCTTGCATTTCTCCAATAACTCGACAAGGGCAGGATTATTATTTTTCCTTCCACGTTGTTTTATGAAAACACTGTGATTTACAGAGTTATTCATAGTTGAGTTTTGTGTGGCTGCAGAGTTGAGTTTTAGGCATAAAGTATTGCAGCACCATCCCACCCCAGTGTCGGTTCCCCCCCACCATTGTTCAGAGGGTCCCTCTCGTACAGCCTCCTGCCCCGCCCCACACCCTGCCCCCTGGACAGGCGCCTTTCTATGTTGGTCTCCTGGGGACTTTCAGTCTTGTTGACTCTGACTCGGGCAGCTTGGGCGTTTGGCCCTGCCATCCCCTAGCCCTCCTCTGTACCTCTGCTCCGACACGGGCCCCTGGCTTCTCGCCTGTCTCTTTCCCTTCTCCTCACTCTCCTTTCTCTTACCCGCACTCTGGAGCCAAGACCAGGGCATCCCCCACTTAAAACAACAGCAGGGTTATTTGAAGCCCTTGGGCTCTGCCTGAGACCCAGCCATGCCCACAGGAGCACTCTGAGGAGAGTCGGGCTGCAGTGGAGACTCTGTGGAGGGTCGGGCCACAGTGGAGACTCTGAGGAGAGTCGGACTGCAGGGGAGACTGAGGAGAGTCGGACTGCAGGGGAGACTGAGGAGAGTCGGGCCGCAGTGGAGACTCTGAGGAGAGTCGGACTGCAGGGGAGACTCTGAGGAGAGTAGGGCCGAGTGGAGACTCTGAGGAGAGTAGGGCCGAGTGGAGACTCTGAGGAGAGTCGGGCCACAGAGGAGACTCTGAGGAGGGTTGGGTTGCAGGGGAGACGTGTGCTGTGGGGGTTGTTTGGGAAGGGAGGGCGGATCTATCCACTCCTTCCCCTCCAGAGAGAGGGATAGTGTTTTTAAGATCATGACCTCTGACCCCATGGCCGTTTTTTCGAGCAGGAAGGGCTGCTGCAGAGCCTGACTGATCTGGTCCACTGCTGACCCGGGGGGCCCCTCTCTCTGTGACAGAGCCATGGGAGAGCTGGGGCGAGGCCAGGACTGGCGGAGGGTTGGGGCCGGCAGTCAGAGGCTTTCCCCCCTTCTCTCCCCTCTGCCTCAGTGGCGTTTTGTTTCCAGCTGACCCCGGGTCTCTCGGGTCCTCTGGGCACCCTGTCGGAAGCTCCCAGCTTCCAGAGGCGATGGCGTGCGTCTTCTCCCAGGCTGATGCAGGTCCCTGAAAGAGCAGAGTGTGGGGGGAAGGCCCGGCCAAGCCTCCAGGCGGCGGCCACTGTCCCGGTCACCCACCCTGTTCTCCATGGAGACTCAGAGAAAAATAAACAGCCAGCGTGCATCCAGCCAGACCTGAAGTCCTGGGGCCTTCCCCCAAGAAAGGGAAAGCGTTCTTCTGAGGGCCCTGAAGTCTCAGGCATTCCTCCTGCTGTTTTCCTTTGTTGCTTTTGGTTAACAGCTGGGTCCGGTCACCCCGAGAGTAGGCCCAAGGCTGAGACACATGCTCTCCGCAGCCGCCTCCCCTCCGCCTCGACATCCACCTGGACCAGGCCCCTGATCGGGCCTGCGGGGGAGCGGAGAAGCCGGCCTCAGCTCTGTGCTCGCTTGCTCTCTCACTCACTCTCTGTTGCTTTCTCTTTCTGTTTCTCACTTTCTCTCTGTGTTGCTCTCTCCCCCTCTCTCCCCCGCCTCCTTGAGCCTTCTCGCCTGCCCTGATCTACCTGATTTCCTTCTCTATCGCAGCTGAGATCACGCGCTGGGTCTGCACTGTGAGGGTGGGGAGCTGGAAGATCTGTGTGGCCCTCAAACACCTTGTTGGTTGTGGCCCCAACACACAGACTCTGGTCCTATGAGGGGCTTCTGAACGAAGAATGATACTAAATTGACCTCACAGCATATTCCAAAGCCAAATCTAACACTGACCCTCAGCTTGAGGGTGAGTCAGGACTGAGCATTCAGTGGCAAGGTCACCTTGGACCGGGGGCCTCCCAAGTGGTTCTCAGGGGTTCTGGAACTGTTCCCATCATATTGGGGTTGGGGAATGTGGTACCGGGGACAGGTCAGGGCCGCCTTGGCCCCTGCACTGCCTTTCCAGGCCGTCTGAACATTTTAATTATGACGTAAACATTTGGTAACAGTTTCGTGGTCTGAGTCAGGAGTCAGGGGGCTGGTGTGTGAGTTCACGTTTCTTACTGGTTTGGCTGTGTGGAGATCCAAGTGTCTTCATGGCCAGCAAAGGGTTTCAGGACCCACACAGGGATGTTCAAACACTTCATTTTTTGTTTGCACGGCTGGATCGCCAGGTCTTGCAGGGAACAAAGCAGATGAGATGGAGGAGGGAGGAGGGAGGAGGGGAGAGGCCATGCGGCCCAGCTGGAGCCTGGCCTGGTGGCTCCTCACCTCATAGACCCGGGGCTGCGGGGGGGTGGGAGGGTGGGTGGGCAGGACACAGTGTGAAAAGACTGGCCCAAAGCAGAGCTTTCAGTTCAGGGACCTGCCGGCCAGTGCTCTGGACATTTTCTCGGTGTCCCGGCCCTGCCCCAGAGAAAGCAAGGAGGGAGGAGAGAGAGTGTTTTCTCGTAATGCCGAATAGGAGCAGATTTTAAACCTTTCATGTAATCAGGATTCCGTGTGTGTGTGTGTGTGTGTGTGTGTGTGTGTGTGTGTGTGTGTGTGTGTGTGTGTGTGTGTGTGTGTGTGTGTGTGTGTGTGTGTGTGTGTGTGTGTGTGTGCCCGCAATCACTTTCTCTTTCTCCCCTGTTCCCTGCTTGCTGCCCCGTTGTGGAAACCCACCCACACACCAAGGCCTGGACCCAGTGGCTGAGAGACCACCGCCCAGGGTGGGTCTCTGCTGTGTTTCTGCAGAAACTCTGCTTCTGTCGGCCCCAACGTGCTTCCTCCCACCCTGGGTCCTCCCTGCCCACGTTTCCAGGTGAGGCCAGTTCTGTTCGCTGTGTCCCATTCAGCACTCGGGGCATCTGGGGGCAGATGCCAGAGACACGGGGCTGCTCTCTGGGACCCAGGAGCTTTCCCCGTCTCTGGTTTGCATCCTCTTCCCCCGTGGAATTATCCTCATTTCCCCCGTATTCTGTCCTAGGGCCTTTGGTTTGCACAATAGCTTCCCACTGTTCAGTTGGGTGGGGGGCCACACCCAGCGGTACTCAGTGCTCACTCCTGGCTCTGGGCTCAGGGATCACTCCTAGTGGAGTTCAGAGGGACATGAATCGGGTGAATAGAGTGTTGGGGCTCGGACCCGGGTTGGCCACATACACGGCCATCTCCCTGCTCACAGTGCTACCTCTCCAGCCCCAAAGGCCTTCTACTTTAATTAAACTGTGTCTCATTAGGTGCCATGATAGTATCTCTGACATAAATTAGAAATTAAAGAAAGACACTGTAGCACTGTCATCCCGTTGTTCATCAGTTTGCTTGAGTGGGCACCAATAACGTCTCCATTATGAGATTTGTTGTTACTGCTTTTGGCATATCGAATGCACCGCGGGGAGCTTGCCAGGCTCAGCCATTCGGGCAGAGATTCTCTTGGTAGCTTGCCGGACTCTCCGAGAGGGAGGGAGGAATCGAACCCGGGTCAGCCGTGTGCAAGGCAAACGCCCTACCGGCTGTGCTATAGCTTTTTGAATTCGACTCAATATCAATTACCTGGCAAGTGATCAGTCCTAAGCAGCAGGAATAAAAGTGACCAATACAAGGCTTGCTCAGTTAATTTCAGGTTTCTGTGGGGTTCAATTTTCTTTTTCTGACATGAGTGGGACTATAAATATGTAAAAATACACGCCAAATCTTTCTCCCGGCTTCCCCGAAGCCTAATGAATAAAATGGTGTATATTTGAAACATACATTGTGATGATTGGATCTGTGCAATGGAAACGGCGCCCACAATGAGCGTTGTTCCCACTGCTGAATGCAGGACCCTTTCACTTTTCCTGGGGGCTGCTGTCACCTGTACGGAGAGCTTCCTGCTGGAGGCTGGAGCTCCAGGTTCGGGCTTGGAAGAGGTGGTGAAGGAGAGGTTTTGAGACTGCAAGAGTCATATTCCTGCTAGCTTTTTAGGGGAGACATAGATGCCATAACCACTGGCAGATCAGTCTAGCAGATGACTGAGTTATAATAAGTGATTATGACTCTATAGTATGGCTATAGTTAGGTCTAAAAATAATATAGGGACTAGCGAGATAGCACCGTGGGGAAGGCTGTAAGACCCCATACATTCTCCCAAGCTCCACCAGGAGCGACCCCGGAGAACAGAATCAAGGTAAGCCCTGAGCACTGTTGGGTGTGGACCAAAAGCAAACAAGCAAAAATTAATAATTAAGTGCGTTTCCATGTAGTGTTCTTTTGAGAAATTCACCTGAACGTTCTCATCTATCTCGCTCCCTTGCTTTTTGCTTACATTCAAGCCTCACCTCCCCGCTCCTTTTGTGGGTGAGTTTCTTGAACAAATGCCTCGTGGTTGCTGCATCAGATTAGCCAGAACACACAGCCAGGATAGAAAAGGGAATATAGAGGATGAGACTCTTCTGGAACACTTGCGTGTTTAGTTCCAGACACCTCAAATGACAGCGTGTCTGGAGGTCAAGGAGGAGGAACTAATTTGCTTGCGATCAGATAGCTGCCCGGCAGGGCTGGCGTGGAAGCTGCAGTTTCCTTGACTTTCAGCTGCTGTTCAGAGGATGCTGGTGATGTCATCTGGCTTCTCTATAAGGCCGAGGGGTTTAAAAGTGTTTCCATATATGCACTCTGATTTAGGGGGCCAACTCAGTGCCAAGAACACGGACGTGGGTCTTTTAGTGAGTATGATCTTCATATGAACTTGGCAGTTAGTTTGCTTTTCTTGCGCCCCGTTGTCTGCAGAAGTAAAGTAGCAAGAAGGTATTCTGCATGCAATTGTTCTGAAGCTAAGTAAGAATGTACCTGAATCACTTGGGGTGGTATCTGGCATGATGATAAGTGCATGCCAGGCACTGTGACGATGTTGGTGTTCGGCTCCTGAGGTGGCACCACCCTTCCTGCAGTGCCCAGGCAGCCCTGGGAATGCACATTCCCCCAAAGAGAAGCACCCTAAATAGCCAGTGTTGCTTCCCAGACTCAAAAACATTTTCTCTCTGCTGGGTGAATGGGTTCATCAATAACCCTTGCTCTCTTGATTTGCCTTGCATTATCCTGACTGAAGTCGCCCAGGTCCTCCAAGCACACACACACACACACACACACACACACACACACACACACACACACATCTCCTGACACAGCCCTGTGTCTCCAAGGGGCTGACACACACGTGGGTGTCTCTCTTATGAAGAGCCTATAGCGTATGAAGCATTTCCCCGCACATAACGCAGATGAGCCTGTAGGCTGCACACTGGCTGTTCCCATTTCCTATGGAGAGGAGTAACCAAGGCACAGAGCGGGCTCAGTGACTTTCCCCACTTCGACGGGCAGTGAGGATGAGAGCTCGCATTCCCGGAGAGACAGGCATGGACGCCTACCCTGCAGCGCTCACGGCAGCACCCAGCAAGCCCCAGCTGGACACTCCTTGGTCACTGCAACATGCCACACTTTGTTGTGGGGCTGCTCTTCCCACATCCATCCCCAGGGCACTCCCCGGGGTCCTCTCGGCCTTCCGTTTCCCCCGGAGGCAGCTGTGCTGGCCTGACCCCAGCCAATGTCATCGCTTCACCCCTGTTCTAGGACAGATGTTTTCACACCCCCAGAGCATCCTAATTAGGAGCAGCCCAGAGGCCAGCAGTGCGGCTCGGCCATTTCCCCCTCGTCTCCACTCACCAGAGCAAAGGCCCTCGGCCCCCAGGGACCACAGGACACAGCTCTGTGACGCTTGGTGGCCTCGGTGGGAAGGACCTTTGGAGGACACCGAGATCTGGGTTTCGATGCTGGCCCCGTGGCTTGCCCGTGGTGAGTCTGGCCTGACCCCATGCTCCTGCCGTGTTGGATGCCGTGTCCATGGCTTCCGGCTTTCTGAGAAGCAGATGCCCAGGATGAAATCGATGGAGTGTGGCATCTGTGCCAGGGTCAGTGTCCTGAGCTGGAGGAGGCAAAGAGCCTTTGGCGGACAGAGAGGCAGGCAGCGAGGGGGGATCAGATGACACCCAAGCTCCAAGGGGCTCTCAGGCATGGTGTGCCATCAGAGGGGTCCTGGCTCATAGGGGAGCTGGCCTGCACATGCTGGTCAGGGACACAAGCAGGACAGGGCAGCAGAGGACCAGCAGCCGGTACACTGAGTCACGCCACTGATGCCAGGATTGTGCCTGTCGCCCCTGGAGCTCTCGAGATGAGGAAGAGCCACACTTTTCTTTGCTCTCTTTGTTTGAAAAACACTTTTTTTCTTTCTTTATTCAAAAACATGTGATTTACAAAGTTATTGATAATGGAGCTTTAGGCAGATAATATTTCAGCACCAATCCTACCTCCAGGGTCAGCTTCCCCCACCAGTGTTCCCAGATTCCCCCCGCCCCCATCCCGCCCCATCCCGCCTGTCACCGTGACAGGCACGTTCGTTATAAAGTCCCAGTGGACTCGGCTTAGATCTCATGTTGTCAGTGTTGTGAGTCTGTGTTTTGGGTATTTGGCTGCACCACTCACCCACGTCACCCTGTAACTGCCGCCCCGGTGCCTGTCCCCCCATTACTTCCCCTTCTTTTCTTGCCTTGATTTCTTCCCTTCTCTCTCCTTGCCTCTAGTCACTGGGGCAAGGGGGACTGAGCCATCTTCCTTTCACTACAGCACATTTCGTCAGCCAGTGTTCTACATCCCACGGATAAGTGAGCTCATGCTGTGTGTCTTTCTTCTTCTGGCTGACTTCACTCAACACATCTTCCAGTTCCAACTGGGAAACTGCATGATTTCATCATTTTTTTTGTTTTTTGTTGTTTTTTTTTTCTTTTTGGGTCACACCCGGCAATGCACAGTGGTCACTCCTGGCTCTGCACTCAGGAACTACCCCTGGTGGTACTCAGAGGACCATATGGGATGCTGGGAATCAAACCTGGGTCTGCCGCATGCAAGGCTAATGCCCTACCTGCTGTGCTATCGCTCCAGCCCCAGTTTCATTGTTTTTGCAGCTGCATAGTCTTCCATGGTGTGCATGCACCACCTCTTCATATGCATCCGTCTGTTGGTGGACACCTAGGCCGATCCCATATCCGAGCTATTGGACTGAGTGCAGCCATGAGGGACGGTGGCGCCTCACTCTTAAAGGGGCTTCAGTCAAGTGTGGTGAGAAACAGCTTACAAATCAAATGTTTAAGTGGTAGCAATCAGAACCCGGGGGAAATACAGCAGTGATTAAGTTGGGGATTAGCTGATTAAGAAAGTAAGACAAAATGCTTAGGCAAATAAGACTCAAAAAAAAAAAAAAAGGAAAAAGAAAGAGACACATAGATTCAGAGGGCTGGGAATTAGTGATTAAGACAGGCCTCTCCGGGCCTCACTTCTGGATGAGTCACAGTTAAGTGCTTTTCTCACCTCCTGGAACGCGCCTGCGCTGCGTATGAGACAGACTTGCCTTTGAATCCCGCTTCAGATATTTCATAAAAGCTCTATAATCAACAAAGCACTTTCTTTCTTGGTCCCCCCGCTTTTTTCTTTTTCTTTTTGCTTTTTGAGTCACACCCGGCAATGCTCAGGGGTTCCTCCTGGCTCTGCACTCAGGAATCACCCCTGCCAGAGCTCAGGGGACCATATGGGATGCTGGGAATCGAACCCGGGTCGGCCGCGTGCAAGGCAAACGCCCTCCCCGCTGTGCTATTGCTCCAGCCCCATCTTGGTACCCCTTATTAATTTTTTATTTTTTTTGCAAGGTGAGGGTACATGGAGGCTCATGACTTACTCCTGGCTCAGGGTGCAGGGCTAACTCTCCACAGGACTGTTTGGGCTGAACCATGTGTGGCACCAGGATCAAATCAGAGCTGGCTGTGAACAAGGCAAGTGCCTTGACCCCTGTGCTATGGCTCATCTCTGTATGTATGAAATGAACTTGGAAAGATCATTGCCTTGACAACTTCTCCAAGAGTTATAATGTTGAAGCTGATGGGAGCAG